>NC_060894.1:19552500-19730000 GCF_014805685.1 Silurus meridionalis
ATATGCAATTTGTATTTCTCTTAAACTTTGCAAGACATTATTTCAAGGACAATGTATTTTTAAAATGTGAAATGCAGCAATGAACACATGCCACTACTTTCCACCAATAAATTTGGCTCACTGTGCTGGCTGGCGAATGCGTTATTCCCCATTTACTTATATACATGGATGTTCATGAGCTGTTATATGAAGGAGTGGTACCCACTTGAAAAAAGCAGTACCACTTAAAAGTCTATTCCTCTGGTTTCTTGGCATTGTGTTCTGATATATGGGGAGGTACTTTTTGGTGGTCAAGTGTGGCATGTAATGGCTGATTTGTGTAGCATTGACTCGAGTGTAAATCTGTTTTAAATACACAAGACATCAAATCAGGTGTAAATAATGCCATTAGAGTTATTTGGCATGGCTGGGCTTTGCTAAAACCTGCAGGAATAGACTGGCATGTTTTTGTCTCCCCTTTGAAGGTCAAAGATACCACATTGGCCATCGTCCCAGTAGCCCAGTGTCCACAGACAGCAACATGAGCACTGCAGTGATGCAGAGGAAACCACACAAAAGGCACAAGCAGCATGCAGCTGGTCACCAGAGCCAACAACAGCAGCAACAGCAAACAGACGAATTTACAGATGGTATTATGGTCGAACGTGTTATAAGTGTCAAGTACCACAAAGTCAATATGAAAAAATAAATAGCATCACTTTTTTTGTTCCCAAATGCAGACCAATCAATGCCTCTGAGCCCCTGCTCGGTTGCAATGAAGACCACTAATCATGGTTCCAGGTGTGGATATGAGGAGAGGGGTGCAACATTGCCCAGAATGGGCTGTGGAGAGTCCAGAGACAGGCGAGGAAGTGCAGGGGGATACCGGACAAGAGAGGCCTCGGCCGAGCGACGAGGAGAGCCTGACAAACACCGGAACACACACGGTGGAAAAGGTGCTGGCAAAACACGCCAACACACAGGTAAATATGCTATGCTTTAGCACTGTGCATTACACTGTGAGAGTGGTGGTTTTGAGTGGCTCTTATTCTCACTTCTTTTTCTGTGCTCACTGTTTGTGTAGTTGCAGAGGACATTCCGCCATACAACCGGCCATCATTCCCCACAGCACAGGGGCAAAGAGAGACCCCCAGCTCCTCTAGTTCAATTTCTTCCCGGGGCTCTGGGGGCCGCAGGCGAGGGGAAGCAGCGTTAGGAGCCCATAAAAACCATAATGATACCGGACTCCCAAGTCTGGGGACCTTTTCTCACCAGGAAGAAGAGTTAGAGGTAGGATTCTAAAGATAAAGAATAATGATATTTAAAATGGTTCCTACACTGAATGTTATGTGTTCTTATTAGATATTTATTAGATATTTTTTTACAACCCCAATTCCCCAAAATTTTAGTAATACGTAAATAAAAAAAACAACAACAACAATGCATTGATTCGCACATATTGTACACATTTTATATACAATTGAACATGAAAAACATGAAAATTTTAAGATGTAACAAAATAACATAAAATACCAGTGTGTAGCTTCCCTTCTTCTTTTAACAACAGCCTGGGAACTAAGGAGACCAGTTGCTTGAGTTTTGGGGAAAGGAATGTCCCATATTTGTCTCATATAGGATTCTACCTGATTAACAGTCCTTGGTCTTCTTTGTCATGTTTTTCATTTAATGATGCACTATATGTTTTCAGTTGTTAAAAGGTCTGGACTGCACCCAGACTCTTTTACTATAAAGCCATGCTGTTGAAATAGAGGGACTATGTGGTTTAGCATTGTCTTGCTGAAATATACAAGTCCTTCCCTGTAAAAGACATTGTCTGGATTGAAGCATTTGTTGCTCTAAAACCTGATATGTCTTATAGCATTGATGATGCCATTACAAGTGTGAAGGACGGCCATTTCATATGCAGTAATGCACCCTATACCATCAGAGATGCAGGCTTTTGAACTGAGTGCTGATAACAATCCAGATAATCCCTCTCCTCCTTAGTATGGAGGACATGGCATTCATGGTTTCCAAAGAGACATTGAAAATCCGACTGACCACAAAACAGTTTTCCACTGCCTCTGTCCATTTTAAATGAGCTTTGGGGCAGAGTAGACAGCATAATTTCATGGTCATGTTCACATATGGCTTCTTCTTTGCATGATAGATCTTTTTTTTTCGCCATTTGTGGATGGCACTGTTAACTGTGTTTATAGGCAATAATTTCTAGAGGTGTTTCTGGGCCCATGCAGTGGCCTGGAGATGACAAGAGGCATCCAATATTGATTTTCACCCTTGACATTTATGCGCAGAGAATTATTTAATGATATTATGTACTGTAAATACTTAGATAGTCTTTACAATTTAATGTTCAGGAACATGATTCGGAAATTGTTCTCAGATTGCTGAACCTCTGTCCATCTTTACTTCTGAGAGACTTTGATTTTTTTAGTTTGTTCTTATTCTAATGTTCATCTTACTGATCTGTTGCTAATTAATCTAATTACAGCGGAACCTTGATACTCGCGACCTTGACACTCGCGACCTCGATAGTTTTCGATAGATGATAGAAAGATCATCTTTGAGCTCAAGCATGTAAAAGGGGACAATTAGCACTATACATATGTTACACTGCCCTGTGATTTGTCACGAGCAACAGTTTAAAAAAATGTGTTGGACTGGCATTATGTTTCTCAGGGGAGGCATGTAATAACTTTGATCCTCCTTGGCTTTGTAACTGTGATATAGAAATGAAATGTGTTATATGAAAAAACTGGCACATGGCCAGGAATTGACAGGAATATGATGGATTAGGAAGAAAACAGTGAAAAATAAAAATGGGTAGTGTCATTAAAGTTCTAATCAACTTGTAATCACACTGAAAGCTGTAATATTGACTTGCGTGTTAATCAGATCATGAATTCGAAGTGGTATTACCTGAACGGGCAAATAAATGTTCACAATGTAAAAGGTTGATAGTCTGATATTGATTTTGAGGAGGAAAAAAAATGCTCAAGGGCACCTTTGTAGGCGGACTGTATTTCTGGGTTTAATAAACCCGAACTTGATTTCCCAAACATGTCGTATTACAGCAATAATTAGTCTTAACGCCATCTCTAATCAAGAAACGAATTTCCCAGATCACCGTCTAAAATATTCTGCCTGGCTTCGGCAACATTTCCGATATAAAAAAAGCAGATAATTAGAAAAGGATTTACATCACACTTGAATTAGCGTAAATTACTGTGCTTCATTATGCTGTATGCTTGGAGCGGCTTGGACTCCACAAACACCCAAAGTGGTTATTTAACTGTTTGTCTCGTATTTGTTGCTTCCAGATGATTAAAACCAAAATGTTTTATATAGATATCTTTAGGTAATCGACAGCTTTTGTCCTGGTTTTTATGTCCACAGCTGCTGGAGAGTTGAGGATCCAGTCAAGATGAGAAAAAGGATCTCTGAGTGGGAGAATCATCTTCGAACTGTGCACCATCCACGATCCAGACCATGTATAATCATTCACAATTATGTAAATGATCTGTTCTGTCCTTATAGGCAAAAAAATGACCAATGGTTAGTGCTTTCTTTTTATTTTTTTTTTATCTGCTTCAATATTTAATCTTTTCCATGTGAGAAAGAGGGAAAACTGGGTGCTCTCATGTTTCTTTTTTAAGTAGGTGATTCTTTCCGCTTTAAAGCCCCATTGACTGGTGTACATTTGTGGAAAGGTGTGATGTTCCCACCCGTCTGGAGCATTGTTTTTATAATCTGCTGGTGTGAGTGTAATAGAAGCTGCGAGTGGGAGCAGTGGGCCGTCAGCAGTGCGAAGAGGGGGCTCTTTACTCATACTGTGATACAGTACTTTGACGGGGTCTTTCCTCCCACTGCTCTCCAAGCGTATTTTCTGATCACGGAAACTCGGGCATGAGGGTCGCGATTGTAAATTTACCAAATCATTGAAAAAAAGTGCTGCCATTCGATTTTCTTTTTCTGTTTATTTTTGTATTTTTTTTGTTTTTTACAATGCACTGTTGTCATTTTGTTAGTTGATGTCGTTATTGTTAATGTATGTTGGTTTCAAAAGCACAATCACTAAACCTTTATTTTGTAAACCATTATTAGCTATGAAGCTCTCCACCTAATATGAGGAGGGACATAAGTGGCATCTTGTCGAGCGTCATGTTTTTTTTTTTTAAAAAGATGGGGTTAATCGCTTTGTTTTATTTCGCGGGAACTCTCTACACTTTGGGTCTCGCGCAAGCTGTGCAAATCATGACACGAGGTGGTATCAGAAAGTTTTGAGACTACTTTTGTAACATGCCAACAGATGGCAGCACAAGGCTGCACGCACAGTCACAGGGGACACCGACCTTCATAAGTCAGAGCGCCAAAAGACATCATCCTGTGTGCATCGGGAGCTGTGCGACCGGTGCTATTCTGGCCAAATGTATTCCCAAGTCTGATATTTCATCATGGACACCGAGCTAGAACACCACCCCCACTTGAGTTTCTCGCAAAGCAATCTTACTTCTGCACCCACCCTACTCGCCAGATTTGACTCCTGCAGACTTTTGCCCTCTTCTTGAAGTTAAAGATGCAGCTCAAAGGTGGCCATTTTGACACCATTGCGGAGATCCTGCACAAATCGCAGACGGCGCTTGACACGCTTGGAAAAGAAGACTTCCAGGACACATTCCAGAAGTGGCAGGAACGCTGGGAGCGCAGTATTGCTGTACAAGGGGAATATTTTGAAGGTGACAGTGTGTAAGATAATTAAAGTACTTTCTTGTAAACAGAGCGAGTCACGAAACTTTTTGATTCCACCTCGTATACCCGAATAGAGCTAGACCATCGAGTGGCAATTTCATTCCCATTGATGACGTTACATTTGATGAGACAAATGCACTTAAACGAGGGTGAAACAAGAAAATGTGCAATGGGCAATATCTTTCTCTTTTATTTTTTCATTTAGAAAGGCTTGAATTATTAGAGGCCTGTCCGTTTTGTGTCGAGAAGTGATGATCCCAAAACATGGTGTGCACTGTAATAAGAAGAAGAATGTCTGCCACAACCAAACAACAAGCCTTTTTTAAGGGGCTTCATCTGTCCCTTTAGTGGGCTGAACTCTGTCTATACTGTATAGAAGTAATGTGGACATTGTCATGGGATGGGGAGGGTGGAAAACCAGATCTAGGGATTCCTGTGGTAGTGAAAAGCACCGCTGGGCTCACCAAGCACACAGCTGCTTCAGTTTGGTTCGAACCAATGCTATTGCAGTACCTTTTTTTTTTTTGATGAACAATGTGTGTGAGAATATGATCTCTGGAAAAAAAAAAGAATTAATAATAATAATTGTGCTGTCCATCATTGTTTGGTGTTTACTATGTTAAAAAAATTACAACTGCTTTAAATTGTCAGCCATAAGTTTTCATGACTGATAATCTCATATTTAGAATGAAATAAACCGTGTCATTTCCCACCTTATTTATTATTAAAACATTTTCCAAACGCCAGGTTTCGTGTGCTTGCTTACTCCTGAGCTCAACATCGTGAAAGACGTCGGAAAGGCGAGCCGAGTCCTCCGTGCTGCATGCCTCACTTTTCTATTACAGAAGTGACCGAACTTGACTCACCCCCTTTCTGACCTTAGTCTCCTCAGAGAGCAGGGCAGCCAGAACATTGGTTTACCTCCTGTTGGGGCGAAAAACACTGCAGGAAGGATCTTTGTGCACACGCTGCAACTCTGCAATAACAGCTTCAATCAATCATGCGAAGACTTTGCACCGTGAAGTTTTTCGTGTGCGTCCGTTTAACCTTGCTTATTAGGTTCAATTGCTTTATTTTGTAACAAAAATCTTTGTAATCATTTTTTTTGAATGTGGAAAATGAATACAACCCCAATTCCAAAAAAGTTGGGACACTGTAAAATGTAAATAAAACCAGAATGCAATTATTTGCAAATCTCATAAACCGCATATATTTTATTCACATTAGAAAATAAAAAAAATAAATGATCAAATGATTAACAACACGCCTCAAAAAACACGTCTCAAATAAAGTTGGGACGGGGCAAAAAAAGTACCTGGTACTAACAAGAAACAGTTGGAGAACATTTTGCAACTAATGAGGTTAATTAGCAACAGGTCAGTAAAATGATTGGGTAAAAATGTTATAGAGTCAGAGTCTCTTAGAAGTAAAGACGGGCAGAAGTTTATCAATCTGTGGAAAGCTGCCAAACAAATTGTCACAATTTCAGAATAATGTTCATCAACATAAATTGGCAAGACTTTAAATATCTCGTCATCTACAGTACATAATATCATCAAAAGATTCAGAGAATCTGAGGAAGTCTGTGTGTGCAAAAAAACAAGGGCGAAACGCAATGTTAAAGGCACATGAACTCACTGCATTTGCTCAGAAATACTCTAGAATTCATTGTCTGTGAATACCATCCTAAAGTGCTCTAAAAAAAAGCTCCAAAAAAGTTAAAGCTCTATCGTGCAAAGCGGAAGCCATGTGTAAACATGATGTAGAAATGCTACTGTCTACTCTGGGCCAAAGCTAAGATGGTCTTTGGCAAAGTAAAGCAATCTATCTATCTATCTATCTAGCTAGCTAGCTAGCTAGCTAACTAGCTAGCTAGCTAACTAGCTAGATAGCTATCACAAAACATCCAAATCACCGTAAGATTGCTAACATTCCTTTCACACTTAATTATTCAAAACACCAAAATATCATCTATCACTTAATAAATTAAGATTTTTTTTTTTTTTTTAGAGCAAAGAGTAAGGCGTCTGCCAGGTTTTTCATACAGTGATAATTTTATTTTTTTTTACATTCAAATTATCACTCCTGACGAAGCGCACAACAGGTGCTCTGAATGCTTTTTCTTCTCAAATTAATTATCACCTTCCAGAACACACGCTCGAGGAGAAGGTTACGTGCACTCGGCTTTTACACTTTCTTTGCCCTGAAACGCAAGCTGAAAGAACCCCAACCTCCAATCTTTGTTTTGAATGCAGTAAACAAAAACGAAACGTTGAAGCCAATCTAAAGTAAAAAAAAATTGCTGAAGCTGCATTCGAGTTAGCTGTGTGGCTCCGCTAATGGAGTGTAACCATGCTGCATTTTTAATAGGCATGGTCAGATGGCGTCGGTTCTGTAGGCTACAACCTGCAGCACTTCTTAAATGAGACTATAATTCCCTCAAAATGGAGGGTTTTCGAGCCATGTATTATATTACAGCTGCCACTGAGTGCATTGCAATTCTGTTGCAAAATCTTTCCCTCTTTCGCTCTCTTGCTAAACTTGTTATGAAAGGAACAAATCTGCCAGGCATCTAGGCCATATGCAAATGCAGCTATTGATGGCACACACACACACACACACACACACACACACACAGTTGCGATTTGCTTATGTGATTCATCTGAACAACCAGGGGGGAGAAAAAACGGTTTGAACCAGAACTAATACTAATCATCACCACTGATGTGGTATATTGAGTAATGCACTATATCACAAGGTTTTACTGATGTTACACTAAGAATAATATGAGAGTAAAGTCTATAATATCTACAACACACTGCTGTATTCAGGCCATGTTTCCTCTCTGTGCCAGACAGATTTGTTGCTAATGTCAAACGTAGAATAAATATAACAGCTATTTGGACTGTATCCATGATGATCAGCTGATCAGCTATTCAACTCATTTTTATTTGTAGAGCGCTTTAACAAGGCACATTGTTTTAACGTAGCTTTGCAGCAGAGGTGGAAGGAGTAATAAAATATTCTACTGTTACTTCAATGAAATTTTACTTAAGTAAAGTTACAGATCTAATAATCTACTGAAAGTTTACAAATTTACTGAGTTCCTTTATTTAACATCGAAGGGTGGATGGAGGATTCCAGTGTAGTTCAAATAGGACAAGGAGATATAAATCTTTTGAAGGAATTGAAGACTTGAATTGAAGGAAGACCTTTATAAATGAAAGTACAATAAGTAAAAAACCCGCAGTCCATGACTTGAGTCTAATGTGAGTTATGGACTTTCACAGCAAAATCAAATCTCCTGTTATAATGTCATTTATGATACTTATAATGCAGAATGAACTTCCAGAATAATGATTCAACAGCATTTTGCTTTCAGCTGAGGGCTGCATCACTGGCGTTTGTCTTATCCGTAAAAAATGTGTATGATTTGAAATGTAGTAAAGTAAAATAATTCAAATAAAACATACTAAGTACAATTACAGATTACAAAAAGTAGTACACAAAAACATATTCAATTACAGTAACGCAAGCAATTCGTTACTTTCCATCTCTGCTTTACAATAATAAAGTGGTTAAAAGTTGTATTAAATAACGTATAAGTTTAGTGCCTGTAAGTTTGTTCCTTTAAATGTATGTTTATCCCTAATGAGCGAGCCAGTGGAGAGTGTGGCAAAGAAAACCTCCCTGAGAAGGCATGAGGAGGAAACCTTGTGACTCAAAAGAGAAACCATCCTCATCTGGCACCGAATGTCCATTCATTACAGGTTTATCATTGTTGAGATGTACTGTTCAGTAATGGACGCTATTCATGCAAACTGTAGGCCTAAACCAATGTAGCAGACTGATTTGAATCTGACTGTTAAAATCCATCCTCAAGGCTTGAGAAACTTCATGGATCTTTAGGTTGTTAATGTGGAACCATCCTCAGCTGCACAGGGTGGTCTCTATTTGAAGAGAATTCCAACACTGGATCACTGGTCAGTTTGTGCTAGAAAGAAATCAGCCCCTTCACTCATTCATAGCATTCTATGTATATCATTTCTTTCTCTGACCCTTGGTGGTGCTATTGTGCTTGCTTCCACATATCCAAAACAATCCACATTACACTTTTCCCCAGTTTTTTTGGAGCATTTCTCAGAACAGAAATGAAATTCTCAAAACTACTTATACAACCTCCACATCATGTAGTCATTTGTGTGTTTCTCGCTGCTTTGACTAAAAATTGTGAATGCTTTGGTAGATTTATTTAATCAATTGTGTACAATTGTCTGCTTTTCCCTACATTATTAATTGTTTAATGTCATGTCGATCAAAATGTATTAGACTTGTTCCCAAACCCCAAAACATCTCGGCATCAGTTCAAGGCTTTGAACACAAAATAGTAAAACTAGTTGTCGTAATCTGTCAAGTTGACATTTCTATGAACATTTTGTTTGGTTTAAATTGTGCAGATGACTCTTGAATATCGCAAATGAGGGCAAATGTACATCTTCCAGATAAACCAGTGATCAACTAGTTCTTTAAAATAGGTCAAAGGTGAATCGCCTGAACCTTCGAAAAGCGACGGAGCGAAACACCGAATTGCAATTTGTGAAAATGGATGAAGAACCAGGAAATGAACGAACACTTGTACAGTGCAGTAAACGTGTGAATCCTGTCTGGTCTCTTGCAATCAATATCCCACATATTGTACAGTAATGTGTACGTTTGTGCTGTTAAAATTCATAGATGGCATACAGAAGAAATTCAGCTTTGTGCATTTTCAATTACTGTAATCCAAACCGTAGTTTCCATAAGGAAATACTGAAACCATGCGCCATCATACTGACAACACGACTAAACATTTAGACGATCTTGTTTGTAAACAATGACAAAGAGTTTAGTCATTCTGATGGCAATAAAATGTTCATTGACACAAATACTTACTCAAGAGATGAACCAAGGATTTTGAGAAAAGTACAGGTTTTTGCAAGTAATCCAATGTTTTGTTTTCACTGGTTTGCAAATATAATTCAAAGAAATGCTCCAAAGCAACTAAGAAAAACTCTAAAACCATTAATAATAAAATTCCTAAATTTAAACCTTATATACTGTAAAGCCCTGTTTTACCAACCCCCATCCAGTCCATCAAAATTAACGTGCCAGACTGAATTCAGACATCGACACAGGAATCGTCGTGTTCGGGAACATTGCCTTTCCATTCATTTTTGTCATGAGGAAGTAAAGACGATTAGCCCGTGCGCTGTTTAGTATTTTAGTTCATTGTCCTGAGCTCAGAGTCCCAATAAAACAGATAAACCAAAAAAAACCCCAGACAGGCTGAAATCGTTTATTCACAGGACAAACACAATTAACTTTGGGAGACATTACTAAATAATTACGATTATTAGAGTGATTTTTATTTAATGTTACTTCCTTTTCCCTGCTTGATACAACCGAGTATGTTTCACTATTGGAAAACGGAATGAGAATTGCAGTTTAATTAACCTTTCTCCTGAACCTTCATGGTTAATCAGAATACAGTAGCTGTACACTGGCTGAGAGAAAGAGTAAGAACAAGAGATAGAGAGAGGGGTATTTGTCCAAATGTGTACATAGTATTTATGTGTGTGTGTTTTCTGTAGAAGAGTGTTTCGCTAATGCAAACGCTTTTTAGCGTATGCTATTTATACCACAGTATCTCAAATCTGATTGGTCAGAAGGTGTTGAGAACAGCACAGCTCAGGAGTAGGTCCTGATGTAAGGCAGACCACATGATAATACCTTTCCATTACTATAGTAACTGTTCATTCACAGAGAATTGTGACGAGGATGTTCCACATAATTTGAGGAATCTAATAACAAATGGATTTATAAAAACCCACAACGAGGGAGAAGTAAAAGAAGTGTTTACACACATTTGGTTTTGTTGGTTTATGAACAGATTTCCTTTTCCTCTTTCTCTTTAAATATGTAGCTGACTTTTCCAGCCATTTGTGGTTTTTCTCTAAATGGTTCCTACAAATTTTAAGGCATGTTTTTGGATGCGGTAGGATTACCATTTCCATAATCTACACTCCGAAATATAGTGAAACATCTTCCCAGAAGAGTGGAAGTTATTATAACAGCAAATGGAGTCTAAATGTAGAATTAAATATTCAGAAAAGCATGTATCTTCAATTCCCATCTCATACAAAGGCAGTTTCAAAATCCTCAATGCATTTTCATGGAAGTGAGGAGATATAAGCTAAGTAAAGACTTTCTGAGTGAGTAGCTTTTGAGGTTCATCTTCTGACCCTTACCATGATTTCTTGGCTGATGAGATTATATTATCTCCTAATATTCTCCTGCTGCATTAATGATTCCTTTGATTATATGTAACACCCCAGTACCATTTGCAAAGAAACAGCTCCATATCTAGATTTTCCCACCTCCTATCACCTACTTTGAATCGTTTTATACCCTTCTTCCTCCAATATATAGTTTGGAAAGACCCCTGATTTTGTCCAAATTCATTTATGCTCATTTAAATGTAAGGTAATTATAATTGTAAATGCATTGTACATATATTTTCTTCAGTAGAGGAGTGTGATAGTGATGCAGTTCTTTTCTTAAAATGGTTTGTGTAATTTTCCTGCTGCTTTCAGGTCATCCTGCAACTCATTTCAGATGACTGTTGACTTCTCTCTCTCACCTTCCTGATTATAAATCGTGTAGGTTAGACATGTCCATGGAAGATTAGTTGTGGTTCCTTGAACTTTCCACCTGGCAGAATGTTTGAATACTTACATCCACCTTCTGTAGTTGATGTACTGAAGCTTTGTTCAATGTCAGCGCTTTGTAACAGTCAGTATATTATTTGACAAATGAACGTCTCCAGGACAGAGGGCTTTGCACTTTTGGGTTTTTAGTAACGATCATCTTTATATCATAGCAGCACATTTTATCCCTTCATACTCTAGGAAACTGGAAAGTAGACAGAAAATGTCTAAAGGACAAACTCAAACTCCTAACCTTCTAGAACCAATTTACAGTAAGCTAGAGACACTCATAAAGCTGTAACTTCAACATCTGACCTCTCCACAATAAATAAAAAAAAACTTGCTGTTGTGAGCTACTTTGAGCCGTATAGTAGTCCCTGCTGACATGCTGTTTAATATCCTCTTTTCCAGTCTTATTGTTTCACCCTGCCGACAAGAAGAAACGGATACGTAGAGGATTTGGAGTGATTCAGAGGGCCATATCTATTACTGTATATGCACTTTGCTTTGTTAAGTACTGAAGCTTGTAGAGGTCATCCACTGTCATGGTCATCAACCACAGGATCGCATTTTTTTTAGTTGGAATAGATCCTAAGATTTAAATTCATCATACATTAGGTCAGGTCAATAAGCTTTGTCATTTCAGTCATATACAGTTGGAAGCGTCCTCCTTCAGGACCAGGGTTCGACACAGAACTCCCTAAGCTGAATTGGACACAGGACTACATAAAGTATACAACATTAATCTTATACATTTGTTTACAAACATACTTATGGTACATCTGTACATATACACATATGGTACATGTGAATACACCTAAAAGATCTAAAAGGTCTGCAATAAATGATTAGTTAACAAAGTTAGTGGAGGACATTTTTCACCAATAAGCAACTACATTGAAAAATAAGCAAACCATTGTTTTTTCTAGAAGCCTCAGTTTATAATTAAAACATGTTTTATACTGTATCTCAACAAAAGCAAGTCTCAAAATGTGTTACTTCTCTGAAAATTAATCATTTGTTTTACCATGCAATAAAATCGTCTCACCCGAATCCATTAAGCATCTTGGAACTACAACACTAGAATTCAATCCAGACTTCCAGCATTCACCTGATTACTGACTCCACCTGTTTCCTGTTAAACCCTTATTCAGTTCAGTGTATATCTACCAGCTTATTTGCTGATGTTCTTTTCAACGGTTTTGCTGTTTCTTTTACACTCCTTTAGCAGATATGTTATTTTTTGTTGCATGAACATTGAAAAAGTGCTGAGAAATTAGTTATATATATAGTATTAGTTATATCTATCTATATAGCTAGCTATCTAACTAGCTAGCTAGCTAGCTAGCAAAATTTTTCCATATAAGTATATATTTTGCACAGATTTTCAGTCAAATCTCACTCAAAGCTAAAACAACTCAAAAGGATTTGACATCTAAAGACAAAAGCAGCCAACAACATAAGATCAGTATCTACCAGACTCCCAGCTCAAATCATTATATCATCTAGCTATAAATCATTTATTTTTTACATTTTGTGGAGAAAAAAAGATCATTACTAGCAAAATCATTGTTGCAGTCTCTGCTGTTTGGTCTTAAGGGCCAATTTAGGGGTATAACAACCTCACCACACTGACCTATACGACTCTCTGACCCGTCCACATGAATTCCCACAGTGACCCCTTCTATCTCCAATCTGATCTACACACCCTCTATCCCCCAAGCCCTTTTTATTTCAGCAAAACATGGGCGTGGTGCAGCTATTTTAAATGTCCATCTCTCCCTCCGGAGCAGACATGACCAAATCACTGTAATTGATATTTACGGAGTGTGTGCTAGTTCATTTTCCAGTTAATTTGGTGGTGTTTGTGAAATAAATGGCAGAGGAAGCATTAACATATGGGCACTTTTTGTGCTATGAGTGTGTGTGTGTGTGTGTGAACGCACACATTTGGGGGGGCTGATGTGCAGATTTTGATGCTGGATCACTAGAAAACTGAGACGAGCCTTTCTAGACTGCATCAGCAATAAAGGCGAGAGCATCCATCTTCATTAAAGCCTGGGGGGACAGAACAGAAAGGTGCCTTACACACAGTGTTCAGAGCCTCTCGCTGGAGTTTACCTTCTGCCAAAAATATTAAAATGCCAAATTACATTAAATATGTATATGTAATACAAATTACAATATTTTGTGTGAAGGACTATAATGAAATCAACGTCTTTTAAAGGATATTTGCTCCCATTTTAATAGACTTTGGAGTCAGTTGGCTCAGCATGTAGAATTGGCTATTCGTTTTAGGAGAAAACAATATTAAATGTTAATGGGCGTGTGTGTGTGTGTGTGTGTGTGTGTGTGTGTGTGTGTGTGTGGTGTGCATGCATGTTTTTTTTTTTTTCTTTTTTTAATAAATAGCTTACTGGAATATGAACTATGTTGTAGATGTGGATTCATTTTCTCAAAAACATTTTAATATATCAGTTGTTCTCCTTAAGAATGTATTGATTTTGTATCGCCACAATCTAATCTAATGGCTCAAAATTTTTATTTATTCATGGGGGAAAAAGCAGAATTTCTGTTTATGGTAAACATGCTGCATAGCCAGACTACAGTTTTTTTAATAAATAAATCAAAAAAATCATTTCATTCTCAATATCCCAGACTCTCTATTAGATTAGCGCTGTTTTATTTATTCAGGTGCACTCTGCAGGCCAACTAACAGCGTTCACCCTTACAACCCCTGACAATTCCAGTGGAAATGTTTTTAGACAATTTTTTCATGCATACACTCTACATAAAAACAAACTTCTTCCGAATGCAGAAACCAAAATCTCCTGGGGAATGGAACCATCTCCTGAATGTTAAGGATATAACAATGGAAAATATGGTGGTGGGAAGCAGGCGCAGATGGACTTTTAAAATAATGCCACGGTTTTATTCTGCAAGCCTTGAGAAAGACCGTGGATCTGAAGACCATCGATAGAGTCCTCAGTGAGAGGAGGAGAGAGAAAGAGAGAGAGAGATAGAGAGACGGTAAATCCCTCTTTCTACAGCCACTGCTTTCCTTTTCCACGCAATGAAACACAGCCGAGGATTAAACTCTTCCCCTGCCAATTCCTCCTTGATGCCCAGTCAATTAAGACTTACGGAGAATGATATCGTCCCTTTAACCCGATACTAATCAAATCTCAGGAACTGGAAATGGTGCTAATCGGCTAATAATGGTTCTGTCTACGGTTTTGGAAAATGAAGCCATGGTTTATATTACTATGGTGCATTAGATTAGAAATACTAATTTGTAATAAATATGAATATGTTTGAATGCAGAGATAACCAGTAAGAGCACGTGGCATCTGGTTTGGTGTTGATGCAAAAATAGGCAAAACAAGGACCACATTCAGGATAATTAATAGAAACTTTTGTCACATGTACATTTCAGCAAAGCGAAAAAAAATTTTTTTTAACATCCCAGCATTGTTAGGAAGCTGGAGTCAGAGTGCAGGTCAGCCATGATACAGAACCTCTGGAGTACAGAGGGTTAAGGGCCTTGCTTAAGGGCCCAACAGTGGCAGCTTGGCAGTGCTGGGGCTTGCACTCCTTACCTTCCAATCAGTAACCCAGAACCTTAACCACAAACAGAATAATACAACAATGAATTTTTGCATTTCTTCTTTCATCCTTAGTATCTGTCTGGTCAAGAGTGATAGTGGTTAAAATTAGGATGCGCCTTCTAATTTGAGAAATTGAGCCAAATCAATGCATTTGTGTCACATGCAGAGACAAACAAAAAGGAATTATGGGTATCGGCCCCTACACTGTTCCTTTTTGGCCACACCCACTTTGGGTTTAAATCTTAAAAAATACAAATGCAAATATTGGTGCATTAAACAGTCAGTGTCATTGCATTCCATCCCTAATATATGCACAAGCACAATTCTACAGTCTTTTAGCTATTAGAGGATGCTACCTAATCAAAATAATACTGAATCAAGGATAATAAGTATGCAAAGTAAAAAGATGGCAGATAATATACATCTTTGAAGCTGCTGTTAATTGAAAACAGATCATTGTTGATAATGAAAATGAATTCTGACATGTGTTTTCAGATTGCAATAACATATATTACATATATTACATATTCCAGGTGTTTTTTTTTTTTTAGTTGATACAAACGTGCATATTAATTATTCTATAATACACTAAAGCAAATATTTGTGCGGTTGTTAATCTTGCTCTGACACAAACTGCAGTTGTGGGAAGCAATGGGATTAAACCTGCATTAATTACCAGCTCTATTATTCCATTCTTATATGCTTAGGATTCAGTTCTGGTCCTAATGAACTCTTGGCTGCACACTGATTAAAATGCAATGAAATTTTAAATTGTAGTATTGTGCGTTTTTTTTTTTTTTTTTTTTTTTTCCGGCTGCTCCAACGATTTTCCGAAGCTTATAGCAGTCGATGTGATTGAACTGCACAATTTCTGAGCCCAGGGGAAATAAATGCTAGCAATAATCGGGAATGAGAGGACAAGGCATGATTGTGTAAAAACGCACTTTTGTCTTGCCGATATATATTTTTTTGTTCTATTTTTCTTCAGACTGGTTACAGGTCAGATAATCATTTACCCCATAGCATCCAGCTCCACAATGGCATTATCTATTTCACCTGCAACACATTCGGAGCAGAATGCACAAAGTAGAAGTTTTAGTCGAGTTGTTCCAACATTTGCTTGGAGCCGTTTATGCACGTGTATGTGGAGGCACTCGCATATGTTCCGGTTTATCTGTAAGCCGAGAAATGACTGATGCTGGTTGTTTTCATGTCACTTCTCATTGGATTAAGAAAGAGGTGTAGCAGCTGCTCTAAAGCGGAAGCACTTAGCCAGGCCATCTGTTACGTCTCGTAAATAAAAAAAAAGTAAAACACTGGTCAGGAGGTAAATAAATGGTAGTTATGAGCAACTAAAGTGCTCTAAAGCTAATTAGTAGCTAGTAGTACTTATAAACTACTTGTAGCCCCACAGACACATGGACATTTGAAGCCTCGGCTTAAATAAAAGCTAAAAGTAAAAAAAAAAAAGACAATAAATTAGCACTATTTTCAAATCATTGACTGTGTTTACACCACAGCACTGTTGAATACTCTTTGTCAATGCTGTGAACATATTTCCATTGCAACTCTTACAACTGAGTTGCTAGGCAACTCCCAGGTTTATGTCAATGCATCCTTTTCTATTGTTACAAGTCATTCACAGGTACATGTTTAATGGATGCTCCACATAAACAGATTTTAATGCAGTTATTGATACGGTGACTCTCTGAGGATTTTTGAAAGGAATTTCCAACATCAGGATTTTCTAACAGCCAGATGAGTTGTAGCTTCGAGTTTTTAGATTATAGGAAGGTCTTAAGGGAACTTTCAGGAACTTGAGCTGCGTCAAAAATGCTTTGGAAACGCCTCACGTTGTTCACGCTCTGAATCACGTGTAAATTCTGGGAAATGGGCAGTCGTGATGTCATTGGCGGGCGACGTTGTGCAAACCAGACCGACCTAGCAGAAGGCATGGAGACGGATGAGTCCTCTCCAACCTCCCCTGCTGAATGCCCCGATAGCTACTTTTGGCCTGTTCCACGACGCAGTTGCCGGCGTTTCAGCTGTATTTTCCCTGTCACTCTCACAGGGCTGCTTGGTGGGTGCAGCCCCAGCCCAGCATGGCTGAGCAGCGTAAAGCCCAAAGTCGAAGGGGTCGGCCAACCTGAGGGTGGTCCTCTCCGCGAACAAATGGGCCCTGTGTGGATCCTTCCGTCCCCACTGGAGATAGAGGGCAGAGGGGGAGGCCAGGCTGTTAGCTCTGCAACAAGAGTGCTTCAGAGTGCAACCTCCCCTCTCGTGGTTGTCTACCTCCATTCCCGCCCGAAAGATCGCTGCGGATGGAGGAGACAAGCTGCCTGTCAGGAGGCCCCAACAGGTTGCAGGGCACTGCTCCAGCTGCTCTGGAGGCTCCTCAAGAGGCTGGTTCCCCTAAGAGATTTTCTGGCAGCTTGGAAAGGCCTGCCAGATGTATCTCGGTGGGTTCTGTGCACAATAGAGAAGGGCTACTTGATTCAGTTCAGGTCCCCTCCACCCCGTTTCAACGGGTTGTGTTCTACCATGGTGGGACACAAGCAGGCTCTGGTCCTGGAGCACTTCTCTTCTTCTTCCTGTTTATGTGTCCGCTATCGTGGCTTATTGTACCCCGCCAGCGGGGCAGTCACTGGGAAAACACCCCCTCATGACACATTTCCTATGCAACACCCAGAGGCTGAGGCCCAAGACACAACCCAGAGTGCTGTGTGGGACTTGCCTGTTGTGCTGGCAGCTCTATCTGAGCCCCCCCTTCAAGCACTTGGCTAACGTTGCCCTTGGGTATTTGTTGGTTAAAACCGCCTTTCTCCTGGAAATCTCCTCCCTTAAGAGGGTCGGGGACCTACAGGCTCTTTTTGTGGCCCCGTCTCTCCTGGAGTTTGACCCTGGCATGGCCAGTGCTATTCTATACCCCAAACCGGGGTATGTGCCTAAGGTGCCTGTGGCTCCCTCATGACCTGTCGTTTTGCAGGTATTCTGTCCTCCTTGCCTAGCCCCTAACCAGGAAAAGCAAAATCGACTATCGCTGTGGCGAGTCCGTGGAGGAAGTCAGAGCAGCTGTTTGTCTGCTATGGCCCTCACAGGAAAGGTTTCCTGGCTAATAAGCAGACACTTAGTAGATGGAGTGTCGTATGAGGACATCTGTAACGCTGCGGGTTGGTCCACTCCACTGACCTTTGTCAGGTGGACCTCAACATCAGAGCCACTCCTGGCTCCTCTGTCCTGCATGCAGGTTTTGCTCAGACACACTAGGCAGGGACTGGTCAGTATGGCGTGATTGGACACTCGTTCCTAAATCTTTTTCAACACAGCTCTAGTTGCCTCAGGGAAATAGGGTTACCTACGTAAACTAGTGAAGTTCTCCATGAAGGTCTTCGAGATGGAGAGTCTCAGGTTTTTGGTGAAGTTCCTTGCAGGTTCTCAGTGATGAACTTCAGAATGGAAAGCCTCCCAGGTTCTTGGCATCATGACCAGCTCTATCTTTACTTTAGTAAAGAGTAAAAACTGAAAACTAAACAACTCTTTTAATCTCCGTTAATAGGAAGCAACCTGTTTCACAGTTAAATGTAAAATAATTATTGTAAAGGATTAAATAAAACTGTAAATGGATAAAAACTGCCTGTTGGATAAATGGAATAAAACAGTTTGAGGCATGTAATCAGCTTTAATTGATTTAGTAACAGCAACTATAATTTTCTTTATAACTGTAAAGAATGGACACATTTTAGAGGAATTTTTAGAATCTTTTTTTCTCTCATATACTTTCATTTATCCCAAACATTCATTTGCACAACATGAGACCTCGACATAACCAAAGGGTTCATTTATTTCTGCCTGTCATATCTGTCTTAACCATGCACCACTTTCTATTTTTAATTTTAACTGCTACGTAACATGGAAAATATAGACATTTAGACTTCCAAAGTGATTCCTCTTTTTCAAAAGTATCGTAATAGATTGATATAAGTAAAAGAGTTTTTCTTGCCTGTATTGTGCTTTAAATTCACTCAAGGACAAATAATAACTGCTTTTATTGAACATGTCAAGCTTTTACCCACTGGAGTTAGGGGATTTCAGGTTGATTGTGTGTGTGTGTGTGTGAAGAGAGAGAGAGAGAGAGAGAGAGAGGCTGACTTTAAATGAGGGTTCTACTACAATTGGTCTTAATGGACAAGCAATTGACCTTGAACATATCATTCTTACACAGTGATCTATTGCACACACCAAACACCTAAAAAAAACCAACCCCAGAATGGTGTAAGAAACCGATGAGGTTCAGGTGGCAAAAGAGCAGCGCTTTTGCAGTCACTGTCCCTCTGTAGTTGCTCCATTAGGGACGCGTGTCATTTCGGAATGTTGCGTTGGCTGGAATGATATTCACAACTCTGTGGTAATTAACTTCTCCATTTAGCCTGCAGCTAGAGAACAGAGAGCCTTACCTTAACAATGTCAATCCCACACAGGTGCACCGGGTTATACTGCTGCACAACTGGGGGGACATTGAGGGGGAAATGTTTAATTTACTACAATCCAAAAGAAAACGCTCAAGTGCGAGGCTAAGTTCGAGACAATATGCCAGACGGTGCTATTACAGAGCCAAGTAGAGCGAAGGCTCCTTTATGAAAGACTATATATTATATTATCTTCGGAATGAGAGTGCCTCGTAACTAAATCTGGAGGTGGATTGTGTTTTAACTGTTCCTCAGTCTGGACCAGTGTCATGTTTGTAAATGAGCTCTTGTGCCTACGCTGCCAAAATTGCATTTGCTCAAATTGTTGCAAGTATGAATTACAGTGGAAAGCAATTTGGGTACTGTGGAGGTTTTTTTTTTTCGCCTCAGTATTCAAAAGCGACTGCCCACAGATAAACCAGTCCAATAAATATCTGGTTCTGTCATTTTTAGCATGACCATCAAGTCTAGATGTGACTACATTTATGGCATTTGCCGGACACTTATCCAGAGCGACTTATGATTATCTTATTTATACAACCGAGCACTCAAGGGCCATGCTCAAGGGCCCTCCAGTAGCAACTTAGTGATGCTGGAATTAAAACTGATGCCCTTTCGATCAAAAGTCCACCATCTTAACCATTAAGCTACCCCTTCTCCAGGGTAGACTAGAAATACAGGTAGTTACAGAAGTTACGATGGTTCGACTTATGATTTTTTTCGTAGTCTTTCTAATCCTTATGCTCTTTGCTCCACTTCTAGATGCAAGATTGGGACGAACTTGTGAACATTGACAAATCCGATATCTTCTTTCTAAAACGTTTATTAAAAAAAAAAGAAGAAAAAGAAACTGGAAATATGTTGCAAAAAAACGTCGCTCCAATCTTAACAGATAAAAGTCCCACATAATGTTTCATGAACAATTCAAAATAAAATTAGAACAAAAGTATGCATTTAGAAAATTGCAATATTTATCCAAACATTGAATTAAATTAATAATGGATGTTCGCATTTCCCGCCTTGTAAGATGCCTTACTCTCACCAGCGGTCAACAGACTTCAGTTGTCTCGGTGTTACGTGTATTTATTAATAATTTTGCGATTTGGTGTTTCAAAGCCCAATTTTAGCTCTTGTCTCTCTCCTTATTATCGGTTTCGTTGGACACTTAAACAGAGCCCGTCTGGCTCCGCCCTCCACTCGCAAACCGTCGCTCGTCTATGCGACCAGTTCGTACATTTCAGTACTGTAGATTGCTGTTTTGCTATATTACATTCTGTAATTTGTTGGTTATTAACCATATACTACCACATACTGACCACTATTCTTTAAGACTTCTGGGTAGACTGGGCAATGTCACAATTTACAATATTTTCAAGTTCATCGGATCGCATCTCCATCGTAACTCAGGGATTACCTGTACTGGAAAGTAAGACTTTTCGAGCTACTTTGAGTCTTCCCAGGAAAATGATTCACAGCATTCCGAATGAAAAAAAAAAGCAACATTCACATACAGATTTTATTTTCATTTCATTGTTGGATTCGGAAATCGTCACACTTTGCAAGTGCATGTGGCTTCCTGAGGGTAGGACGAGTCTTTTAGGGTAGATATTATATACATGTGGAGTAAACGCACATCACAAAATAAATTAATAAATAAAAAGTCTTTAAAAAAAACATAAAAAAAGATTTCATTGTCAGAGAAACGGCATACACACGAAGAATTGTCTCTTTAGGCTCAGCTTTATCTCCACGCCAGAAGCTCATAAGCTGAGCGAACATTTTCATTGTTGCAGCACCGATGTGTGCTGAAACCGGTTTCCTTCACAGAGTAGCACTCTAGCTTAGACATATGTGACAAACGATTGATTTTTCTTTTTTTTTTTTTTTTCTTTTTACACAATGGCTTTCTGAACAGCGTAATATTAAATAACCATGCTAATTGGGGACGGGCCTGCCATTTTTCAAGGGCATTGTCACCATTCTGTTAGGAGTTTGTGTTTTTTTTTGTTGTTGTTTTTTTGCCCTCATCAAATTTCAACCCGTTTCCATTTGCGCAGGTTAAACACACCTGCTAAGGGGTTGAGCATGAACAGCTGTCAACTGCTATTTTCATTATGGTTTCGCTCGCATCGAGGATGATCCAGGGTGACGGTATTGTTTTTAGGATCCGCATACTGTTAAATCCAGAGAGAAGTCCCATATTGTCACTTGGTAATATATATATATATATATATATATAGATATAGATATATATTTCTATAAAATAAAAGGTAATCTTGCAGTGAGCTGGATGCATGAGGGTCTGCAAATAGTTGCGATACTGTGTGTATGTGGAGAAAGAAAAAAAAAACAAAAACAAAGAAAACATCCACAAAAGGCTGCAATAGAGCATTCTGTCCACTCTGCATCTGACACATAACCAAAGGCAGGTGTTTGCATTAGGCCTGCTCAGCTGGCATTTCATAGTCCTTTATGCTTGCTTATGATTCTCTCCCATCACTCGAGCAGGAATCCCCTCGCAACAACCCGGGAATAATACGTCTATCTGCGGACGCTTTTCCGGCCTAAATCTCTGTTTTAGCTCGCTGTGCTGATTCGTAGAAATATACTCGCCAGGATATCCGTAGCATCCTCGTTCTCTCTCCCTCGTTCTCTCTCTCTCCGTCAGCAGGCGCTGAAGAATTTTTGTGCTTATCACCAAAGAATGTGCAAACAATCATTTACAATAACTCAGAAATCAGAACTTGTGACGCCACGTTTTTATCCATTCACGATAAAGACCATTAAGAGACAAATCATTAAATAAATTAAAAAAAAAACATTTTGGTTTGCATAGCAAAGCAACATGAAACTAAAAAAGAAACAAAATGCTATTTACAAGAATGACATTACTTTTGTTTGATTTTTACATTTCAGATTTAAAAAACAAAATTTTTTTTCCAAATGATGGACATTTTTTGTGGCAAAATAGACGGGAGGGACGTGAGACGTTTCGCAGTAAGTTAGACAAAGAAGCAAACTGCAAGCTGAACACCATCAGGAGACACGTGTCTGTACATCGGCTTCACAGTTCAGTGTTGGTCTCTGAGGTTTAAAAAAAAAACTGAACAAATAAAAAAAAAACCACATCTCCTCGTGTAACACCAGGGGGAGAAGCTCATTGGACATTGCAGGGGTGAACAATGATTCTCTGGTGCGCTCTCTTCGTCCTCGCTTTCAGTCGCGTGGGCAGTGAGTAGTGTGGCTTATCTCTCCGACACGGCACTCTGAAGCACAGATAAATGGAGGTTAATGCATGCGGAACAATCCGGAGCGTAGCTGTGATGACATGTTGGCATGACAGTACAGCAAAATATAAAATAGCTTCCACCATTACTGGTAGTTCTCTACTTAAATGATCATATTAGAATGTCCAGGATTGGGGAGCCGGATTAGAAATGTCTTTTTTTTAATCTTTTAAATGGACAGCCCCAATTTCCAAAAAGTGAAGACACTGTGCAAAATGTAAATAAAAACAAAATGCAATGATTTGCAAATCACAAATCTATATTCTATTCACAATAATACAACAAAAAACATTTTTAACTGAGAATATATACTATTTTAAGGAAAAAATAAGGTGATTTAGAATTTGATGGATGCAACACATTTCAAGTTGGGACAGGGTCATGTTTATCATTGTGTAGCATCACGTCTGCTTTCCGAATACATCTGGGAACTGAGGAGACAAGTTTAGGAAGTTTTGGGAGAGGAATGTTGCCCCAAAAGTGTATAGTACAGGATTCTAGCTGCTCAACAGTTCTGGGTGTCCTTTGTTGTATTTTTTGTTTCATGATGTGCCAAAATATATTTTCAAATGGTGAAAAGTGTAGAGTGCAGCCAATCCAGTTCAGCATCCAGACTCTTCTACTCGGAACAATTTTCAAAAAGATATAAAAATTTACATATTTAATGAGCCTCAGGCCAAAGAGGATAGGCGGCATTTCTGGATCATGTTCACGCATGCCTTCATCTTTGCATGATAGAGATTTATCCCGCATTTTTGGATGATATGGCAAACTGTATTCACAGACAGTGATTTCCGGAGGTGTTAATGAGGCCATGCTTTGATTTCCATTACAGAATTATGACTGTTTTAAATGCAGTGAGCCCAAAGATCATGGACTTCCAATATTGATTTTCTCCCTTGTACACAGAGATTTCAAAACGTTTGATAATACTATGTACTGTAAATGATGAGATATTCAACTCTTTTGCAAGTTTATGTTGAACATTGTTCAGAAATTGTTTCACAATGTGTACAGTCTTTCACAGATTAGTGAAGCTCTGCTCATCTTTACTTCTAAGAGATTCTGCCTCTCTAAGATACACTATTTATACCCAATTGTATTACCGACCGTTTGTCAATTAACCTCATTAGCTGCAAAATATTTCTGCAACTGTTTAATTTAAATAACACATTTTTTTCCAAACTGTTTTTTTTCTGCCGACAAACTCAAAATGACCTTATTTTTTTCTTAAAATGGTACATTTCCTCAGTTTAAAATTTTGATATGTTTTTTTTATGTTCTATTGTGAATAAAATATGGGTTTATGGGATTTGCAAATAATTGTTTTATTTAGATTTTGCAGTGTCTCACCTTGTTTTTGGAACTTCGGCTTGGAAGACAACATGCATTAAATGCGTGATTAAAAAGATTCTATGTTACTTTGCTGATAACAGCTGCGTTATGTTCATAAATGAGCAACAGACCCTAAATTAGTCTCAGAATTTAGGTTTTTTTTTTTTTGCATAAAATGATCAAATATGCCAAATTGCATCCATGGTAATGACATTAAGAACATTCTCCAATGATTAGCTTGAAATGAATAATTTATCATTTGGGTAAGAGGTTTTCGTTCAAGTTCAATAGGAACTCATCAATCAATGTCACAATATTGTTACAAATCAAGAAACAGTCATGAGGGAACTTTTTCTTCTTTCCAAGAGCTTTCAAGAAATCAAAAAAACATTTTTTTAACCGAATGATGTGAATCATTTTATATTTCCAAAGTATTGTTTCCGAAAAATGTTAGTTTGTACTCTTTTCACGCGCCATAATGAAGGCTGTTGTGTTTTGGATGCAGAAAGAGGAAAGGCCTTATAAAAATGCAGTTTATAATAAAAAAAGAATGTTTTTTAAGCAATCAAGTGTTTTAGTGCTTTTTATTTGTAGACATAATTTTTTTTATTTTTATTTTTTTAAGGTATCTGGGCTTTTATAGTGTTTATTTGCATTAGCACTGTGATTTGATTTGAGAAATAGTCCAAAAATGTCCTGTGGTAAATATATTCAGGTTTGTGAACAAGGGCTGGGCAAATGTTATTGGACAACAATCATAACCTACTGTATAATGGAGGATTCATGGGCAAAAAAAAGCTTCCAGTGTGAGTTAATTGACATTAATGCAACCCCAAACCTAGATTCATAATTCAGTGTAAGTAGTATACTGTCCACGTTTTTAAGAAATATTTGAGAAATCATTCACCTACTTTCTGCATAACAATAATCAGATCTGCTAGTTTAACCTCATTAAAGCCTGACAAAAGGAAAGAACAGAACAGAGAGTAACCGCAGGACTACTGAGAGGCAGCAATGGTGTTAAATGAACTGTATGATAATGTGAATTTTTTCATCTTGGTGCACACAAAGACACCGAATCCCGATCGAGTGAAAGTTAATCTCGCTCACATAGCTGTCCGTAGCTGGCCTCCGTTCCGCCTGATGCTCGTCCTACAGAGTCCCGCTGATCTGTGCTGGACCCTCTTTGGGAGACGCATCCCAGCGTGCCTCTGGAGCTCCAGTTGGCTGCGTGCTGCCGTTCCAGCGTAGACACCACACATTCGTCAGGAGGATCAGAAACCGCAGCACCCCAGGAAGTGTGTAGCCGTGTGCCGACGCTGTGCAGGGGCTCGGAGGATGGAGCGCGCACTGCAGACATGGCAAAATGTAAATCTTACTGGGCTGGATGGAAATACTGATCCTTATGTTCTCTTCATTATGTTTTAATGATCTCGTAATTGCGTAAACTTGATTAGCAAATTAAATGTAAACATTTAATAGCAATTTATGGAAATAGATGCAGAAAATGGTTTTATTAATGGCTTAATATGATCTTTTATGGTGGTTTATATTTTATATCCAACTGGCACCCATTCATCTGATCAGGGTGTTTACTGAAGGATGAATGATTATCACAGTTTTACAATCTTTTAGCTATGGCGCTAATAATTTACAATTGAAACTAGCATGGCATTACTGTGGCACTGCTATGTTTAACATTACTCAGAATGCAACTCCCATGATTCTTTTAATTAACCCACAAGCTCCATCAACAACACCAAAAAAAATCTATATTTCTAATCTGTCTTGTTGGATTATTGGTTTAATTGCTACATTTATTTATAGAAAATGTATATTTTCAGTACAATTACAGTGTTTGGCAGACGCCCTTATCTAGAGCGACTTATAATTATCTCATTCATACCATGGGATTAAGGTCCATGCTCAAGGGCCCAGGAGTGGCATCTTGGTGTGGTTGGGATTTAAACCCATGACCTTCAGATACATTTTATAGCTTATATACATATAATAGCTATTAAGGCTATATATAAGCTCAAAATGACAATATAAAGGACTCATAACTCATAATCACACACTACCACACTCATGATATTTTCTTACTCCATGGTGTTTGTAATGTTTTATTAATTTATAATCACACTCTTGGTGGTACCCAAATGAGTATCGGTTCCCCTTTTGAGTTTGGATCCTCTCAAGGTTTCTTCCTCATATCATAGAAGGGAGTTTTTCTGGCCACAGTCACCCATAGGTGATAAATACACAAATATAAATATAAGTAAATTGCATTCTAGAATTCTTCCATTCTATAAAGCTTGTTTTAAAACAGCTGGCCATTGTGAAAACGATAGAAATTGAGCACTATAGAAATAAATTGTGCACAGTGTGCACTATAGAAATAAAATTGAATTGAATAATTTTTAGGTGTTTCTTACAATCAGCAATGTCCTCCCTCCTGTGGGGTTCAGTCCCTGGGGTTTCTACTCGTAGTTTTTGTGCAGGCTGTGATAACCGTTGATGACCCAGGCTCTGAGTATCCAGAAGTCCTCCGTCGATGGAGCAAGTGCTGCTCGCCTGTGTTCGGTAAGGGTGTCCTATGGAGCACAAAGCAAAAGACGGAATGTTACACTTCTCCTGGGATGTCTCTTCAAATAATTCTAACAAGCACATAATAAGCACCCAACGCTGCAACGAGCATGCCAAGTTCAGAGTGCTTGGTGCGTTGCCATATTGCTCTGGTTCCCAGCAAAGAGAACTCGCTATCTTATGATAACGTAAAAAAAACTGAAAGTCAAACCAGGTTATATGTTGCCAAAACGCAGTGCTTGTCTTGCAAGGTCATTCGGTAAGGGAGGGGGAGGCAATATAAAAAGACTGTTAGAGGGAAAGGAAGGTGCAGTGTATGCAATCTGAGCAAAGGAGCACATTCCAGGTAGAGAAAAGTGCGAGATCAGATTCACATACCCCATTGATCAAATATGTCGAGTGTCAAAGTATGTTCAAAGTTGTACAGTTTTATCATCAAGGGGAAAACTGTATGAGAGCTAAAGGTTTTCCCCGGCCCCCTCCAAGATGCAGCTCAATGATTAAGGCTCTGGATTACTGATCCTAAGATTCGCAGTTCAAGTCGCAGCACTGCCAAGCTGCTACTTAGCAAGGCTCTTAACCAATCTGCTCCGGGGTACTGTATCATGGCTGACCCTGTGCTCCGACCCAAGTTTCCTAACATGCTGGAATAGGCGAAAAAATTATTACGCTGAATAAAATAAATTTTAAGAAGAATTTTTAGAAAACTGCATTTTTTTCCCCGACATACTCCTTTGCTACAGTTATACACTTAGCCCAGATTTTAACTAATGCCTGGACAGATTTAGCATAAAAACAATTGTCAGTACACCTGAACCAACCTATGACAGCCTGCTTCACTTAGTCATCAGTGCACTTCGTCAATTGTGCAATTTCATGACAGTCGGTTTTCCAGGATCAGTAATTCCAAGTGCTGAATGCTCACAGGAATGAATGCTGTGGGCTGGGAACCACTACGAGTGGGACCGTCATATATACAGTATATATAAAGCCTCTTTCTTTCTAACTACCCCATCAACATCTCTGGGCCGTCCTTTTCATTGTAATGCATAAATTTAGGTGATTACACAGTCACCTGACTTGCAGAAATGATACATACTTGCATGTGGTTTAAGATTGATTGGGTTATGATCCTGAAACCACACAAAAGAAAAACCTCTGTAGCTGACATGATGGGTATTGCACTTTTAAACACTGCAGCCGATGCGACTGACCGCATGTACTTGCAAACCGACCTTCTAAAATTCTGACGCTTATTTATCCGGAAGTCTATATTTCGTGAGCGACTACAGTGCGTTATGAGGAAGCGAGGTGGTGGGGGCTGCGTGGTGAAAAAGCCTTCAATCATCAATCCAGTTTTGACTTGGAAATTAAAGAGCTCAAATGAGATGTCAAGTAGGAATGATTGCTTCCATCTAACTGAACCTGAATTTCCTTTAGTGACTTGATCCAGCGTTCTTTTTTCCCCACTAATACAAATTTCACTGCGATGTGAAAGCATGGTCTTCTTGTTTCAGACCTTTGTTCACAATTCACGGAAAAGTCATCGAAAAAATATCTAATAGTTGATCCGAGACATGGATAATGTTCAACAAAAGGAAATTCGAGAGCGTTTTACTCGGAACCATGCGCACTTCAATTACGATGAAGGAAAGCTCATTTTTCTGCTGTTTTTTTTGCCATAATTTTGATGGTTGGAAATAATAAATGTGACTGTAACTGTAATATTTTTTGCAGCAAGTGTACACAGCCTTGTTTTTCCCAACAGAATTAATGCAATTTCTTGAACGACTGAGGCTTGCTGGCGTGACTGTTCGAGTGTGTGATTTGAAGGTTCTGTTCACCTGTGATCGTTCCCTCCACGGTTTCCAGGCTGCGTCCAGGGGAATAGTCTATTCCGCACAGCTGTCGGGACAACTCATAGCCTTCACTGTCTCTCTCTTCATCTTCTCCTTCAGTCAGGATGTCTGATCCTAATGTACTGGACACGTAGCCCATGGGAGGGACAGGGGTCTTGGGTGGATGGGAGCTGCTTTTCAAATGCCTGAAAGTAAGACAAACGGAAATAAGTCTTATCGCATTACTATGTCAAACCTGCGAGATTTTCCTTGCGACAGCTAATCGCCATTGCTGTACTGTAGGTTTTTCTATTCCCACAGGTTTGCGCTAATGTCTGACTTGATCAAACTACCGACCGTTCAGTTAAATCGCATGGGGAGGTGGGAAAGGAAGCTTCATGCCATCTTTCAAATGTGATGACAGCACTGTCAACCATAGAAGGATGGCACTATGCCAAGAGTCCCATCCAATCAGAAGATGGTATCTTTTCACCCAGTGTCTACTAGCCATCATAGAAGGGTGGAACCTGATGATCTTATTCACCCATTGACAGGCTGGGAAATCGTTATTTCCTGGTATCGAGCCATTTTTTTTTAGAAATGTTTAGTGTCAAACCAATACGAACATAGCCAGTGATAATAAAGCAGTGCTTTGCCATCTTTTCCATCCAACACCAGCAAGGTCACTGCTTTCATTCATGAGAATATGTACAATCCTGGAAGGATGTTATCTTTCCATTTTTTTGCCCAATGAAATGAATCTCAACTTGAAATTGTGGGCCCTTCGTTTATGATTTTCTGTTATTTTAATGACACAGTCATAAAATGGTCAACCGAGGAAGGAGTTTGTCATATTGGTTAAAAACGTAAGACATTTAATCGACAGGTTGTCAGATCAAATTCCAGCACCACCAAGTTGCTACTGCTGGACCCTTGAGAGATGTTCTTGACCCTGAAGTGTTGAGTTGTATAAAGGAGATCATTGTAAGTTGCCAAATGTCATCAATGTACAATAAAATGGAACAAGGGAATCAGGGACTGATGAGACCCTGCCATCCATCCCACCCATTGAGAGTACAGTCAATCATGAAAGGTTGGTACCTGGCAGGTACAGGTTCAAAAACTAGGCAAAATGTATATTGGATGCCCTCCAGCCTCCTTCCCTCCACCTTATAGAATAAATAAAAAGCACTTGAAACAAATATATTATTTAACCTTTTTTATTCATACAAAACCTGTTATCCGTACGTAATATATAAAAGTGATGATATCAGGTTTTGTATTAAAAAATAAATAAAAATAAAATAATTTTGAAAAATATATTTTTTTCTATATACTTTAATGTGCATATTAATTAAACTTTAACTAAAGTCAACACTAAAAAAAAAATAAAAATAAAGAATAGTCATCTGAACCAGCTCTTATTCTTCTTATTATTCCTTGGCCATGGCCACCAAGCTGCGATTGTTTTTTTTTTTTAACAAACTTTTACTTTTTTTTCTTTTAGTATATTAAAAGTCAGTTGTGATATTTACTGGTTCCACTTCAAGTGTGGAACTGTTATTTTATATCAATTAACGAAAAGTCTAGTCTTACCCTGCCCGTCTTGTTTGGAGACCCCGCATCCCAGCCCGAGGCGCAAAGCAATTGCCTGCTATGCCTATAGCTAAAGCCTGATATCCTGGTACCTGAGCATCTTGTTTTTCAGTTATTGCACGGCTAAACATTAAAGTGTGGTACCATGGCAATAATCTTACGCACTTAAAATTATACCGATGGCCAATCATAAAAGAGGATTACCTTGCCAACTTCCCAGCCCAGTGACAGCATGAGGAACTAGGCAATGGTAAGACCTTGAGATCCTTCTCATCAACAGAGGGTCTTAGCCAGGAGTTCTACACAAACCCTGTATGACTAATACAGTTAAACCCCCTTTAAAAAGCAGTAGAAGCTAGAATCTATGGCGAGCTTATCCATGAGCGCACAGAATTCCTGGTCACACCTGCATTTATGTGGAGAATGTTTGGAGCTGATAGCACTAATTCCACTGGAAGGCTCACACAATGGGCTGGTAATTGGGTTGGTGCGTGTTTGTGGGGGGTTACAGAGAGACAGTGGGCAGGCCTGTCAGCTACATGTCTGTAATCTTCAGCACAGCTGCCCGCATGTCAACCTCGCCGTGTCTCAGACATGTAGCGTCTCGGTGCGTAATTACCGGCTCTTTTTCCTGTTGTCAAAGACACCGGCAGTAGCAACCCAGTCATTACCCCTGGAGCTCCAGTCCACCCCGCTCTCACTATTGCGACGAGATTCTTACACCACACATTACGACTGTAATCAATGACGCTGTTTTCAGAGCTCTAAAAGGTAAGGAGAAACCTCACATTTCCCTCACCGCAGAAACTAAATAACAGGTAATGAAATAACGAAAAACGTTTGTATTGATATGCAAAAATATCCGTTTGGTTCAGCTGATTGGAGCTGCAGTCTGTCACAACACTTACGGCAATAACCAGGTGTATTTTCTGAATGGTACATAAATGTCTCATTATGTGAAGGGATACATTTCTGCCAGTCTAATTTCAGTTCTGCGATGTTGCGATATATTTCCCGTCAAAGACGATGATTGTTCTTTTCAATTGCACGTGTGCAACCATATATAAATTCCTCTTTTTTTTCCATTCTTTTTTCTGAAGTAAAGAAAATCAATTGGAATGTTTGAATGATATGTGTGTATGTGTGTAATATTTCAAGGTGATTTATGAATACCTTTTTTAGCGAGTTCCAACCAACTACATTGACATCAACTGCACGGTTGCCTGAAATGCTCATTCTAACAGGAGCAATCGCATGGGAACACAGGTGTTCCCATGTATTATACAGGTGTATATATATATATATATTTATATAACATTATGACCTGCCTAATATTGTGTGGGTCCCCATTTTGCTGCCAAAACATTGTGACCCGTCGAGCATTAACAGCATTAACTTCATCAATTTGACCAAAAGGAGCTCGTCTGTTGGATTGGACCACACTGGCTAGCCTTTTCTCCCCACGTGCAACAATTAACCTCGGCCGCCCATGACCCTGTCACTGTTTCACTATTGTTCCTGCCTTGGAGCACTTTTGATAGATACTGACAGCTGCAGACCAGGAACATCCCACAAGAGCTGCAGTTTTGAAAATGCTCTGACCCAGTCATCCAGTCATCTAAACATCATAATTTGGCCCTTGTCAAACTCTTAAATTCAGATGCTTGCCCATTTTTCCTACTTCTAACACATCAGATTTGAGGACAAAATGTTAACTTTCTGCCTAATATATCCCACCCACTAGCAGGTGCCATGATGAAGAGATAATCAGTATATTTTACTTCACCACTCATTATGCCTGGTTGGTGTGTGTGTGTATATATATATATATATATATATATATATATATATATATATATATATATATATATATATATATATATATAGCTTATTCAGGGAATATCTATTAAAATAGCATCAAATACAGTAGCATGGCAGTAGAAGAGTCTTCCTGTCTGCAGTCTAGACCTTTTACCATTTGAAAACATTCGCCGCATTATGAAACAAAATAAAAAGGACACCCAATACTGTATAGACACACATGGGAAAACATTCCTCTCCCAAAGCTTCAGCAACTGGTCAAAAGACGCAATGCTACACAGCGATAAACATGGCTTGGTCCCCACTTTTTCGAAACCTGTTGTAGCCATTAAATTAAAAATGAGCTTCGTTCTTTCTTTCCTCAGTTTAAACATTTGATAAGGTTTTTTTGTTTTATTGTGAATAGAATATGGGTTTATGAGATTTGCAAAGCATTGCATTCTGCTTTTATTTACATTCGGCACAATGTATATGGGTGTATATCTTGCTCACCAGCTTTGCTTGGCCACCTCGTACTGGTAAGCACGAGTGAGCTCATCCAGGTGGGCCTGGAGCATGGATTGCATTTCCTCATGATGTGAGGATCCCAATGAACCCGAGGAACTCTGGCCGTAGGGCAAAGCTGCTGGGGATGAAGCCACGCCCCGCAGGGGTGGAGTGGGTACTCGTTCTTCCTCCTCGAGCTCGTCCTCCATGCCCTGGTGTAGGTATGACTGAACAGGGAGGGGTGGTGCCCAGGTGTCACTCTCATACCTGCAAAATTGATCAATTCAAGGATTTAGAGCCTAGTGGTCACAGGACATATTTTGAGACATCCTTAAAGAATCGGAGGAGTACATGAGAAAGGCCCAGGACTAATTAAAGTAACCTTAGCCTTAACAAAAAATAAAAAAATAAAAATCAGCTCACTCAGCAGTGCTGGAGAAGAAACATAATGCTCATTAAGCTTCCTGCTCCCTCTCCTCTCTGCTTTGCTGCTCTAAGCACTTTGACTGAGAAGGCAGCTGGGTTGTGTAGTTGGCTCTCAGCACATTTCAGTGAACGAGAAAGGCTATCTAGGGGCACCCTGGTGTAGAGTTAAAACTACCCTGCTCTTTCTCTGAGAAACAGTAACACTGTGTCTTCAACAGCAAAGATGTATATTGCTAATCAAGGCACATGCAGCACAGGTCTTGCATAAGTGCCTTTATTTAAAAAAGCAGGATGTGTGTGTGTGTGTGTGTGTGTGTGTGTGTGTGTGTGTGTGTGGGTACACGATGACCTTACCCTCCTTCAGATCGATGCTCAGGGGCATAGTGGTCCATCTCTGTCCCTGGTAAAGGATTCATGGGTGGTGGAGGAAGGGGCAAGTTGGCCCAGCAGGAGCCATTAGGCTTTGCTGTTTTACCCGCTCCTTTTGATTTCTTCTTTTTCCCGTTCTTTCCACCTAAAGGAAGCAGCAGAGGATCATCTTCACTAATGAAGCAAGGTGAGACTACATGTTGTCCACCACCGAGATACAAAAAATCTGAGCTTTCACTTGTATTATGCCATCGAAGCAGAAGCGAGACGAAAAAATGGAGACTAAAGTGCTCGACTAATTGTGGAGGTTGAAGGTCAGAAGCTGAGCTGAAACTATGTTCCCCATCACAAGGAAAGAAATGCCAAAGACTCAGAGGTACCTAATGAGCAAGTCCCATTCCCCCTGTGGACTAGGAGACTGCTGGGAGACCACTACCAACCCCCCATCACATGCACTCGTCTCCTTTCATTATCTCGCTTTCTTTTCTTTGGGCTTCGGATACTGTTAGACCACAAAGAGATTTCCAGCCTCCTGTTCATGCTCTCGCTTGCAGCACACCCGACCCTGAGTTCAGCTCCGGTGTGCTCCTCGTTACACAAGCTGAGTTTGGTGTTTTAAACACACTTTAGATGGGAATAAAGGCGGTCGTGGGCGCTGTCTCATGATCCAGCTCTACTCATCTGCATGGCAATGGAGCACTAATTTCATGTCCATGGGTCAAAACACAGAGGAATCCCTGCCTGCACTAATCAAATTAATCCATGGCATCAGGCTTTAACTCTCTGACATTTCTGGGCTACAAAACTCCCAGCGCTGAGAAGCAAAACACGCATAAAAAAAGAAAAAACAATCAAGAATGATATCCTCTGGGTCTGTTTTTTGCAAAGATGTAAATATTACATTGAATCCCTCTTGATCTGGGCACATTAGTACCTTTCTTCTTTTTTTATTTTACCATTTCTTTTCTTAAAGTTGTGCTTTTTTTGTGCTTTCAGGCTTTATTTTCCGGTTCTGTCTCTTTGTGGCCCTATATATTAGATTAGATCCCAAGATAGGTTATGTTCCACACTCATAATTAGCCGGGCAGCCAAGCCGTTTTCCGAAACGACCCTGACACAGCGCCGAGAGCCATCGTCATTGACCGCTGGCCAAAACAATGTGGCACAAATGCACACGCTTGCAACTCTGATACGGATAAAAAAAATATATATATAAAAAAAATGGATTACAGTAGCAAAAATGAAGCTGAAAGAATGCAAAAAGCAAGAGCAATTGCTATTTTACTCTTGTCAGGTTCAACACGGTGTAGTGCGATAAAAAACCTCATCTCCACAGCTCAGAATGGTAAGAAGATTAGAAGATTAGCTTTAATGAGCAAAGTGTTCTCGTTTAGTTTCCTCCGGCACAGCGAGCCTGAGACTGAAAAGTAAAAACGGAGCTTTGCGCGTACCATTGGCACAGGATCGGTTTTCCGTGAGCGAGTAGCCCAGGCTGGGCATTTCGTGCTGCGCTCGCAGCGAAGCCTTCCAGCGAGGCTCGGGACGATCCACTGCCAGCTCGTGGAAGCTGTTGGACTGCAGGATCTGTGTAGTGGCATAGGGGCTGGCATGGTTCCCTCTGCCTGGGCTACTGTAGCCGGCCTTGCCGGCAAAGTCGATGCTGCTGTAGATCGCGCCATCCGACAGCATAGTGCCCGTCTTTTCGCCGCCGACAGCAGGCAGCACGTCTGAGAGCGAGAGAGATGAAGAGACGAAAGGAAAAGCGACAAGGTAAAGGGACAGTAAGCAGCGCTTAAGGTCAGTGTGAAGCTTATTAGCGCACCCTGCTGCTGCTGTTCCACACTCTCGGCCTGGCTTAAATGAGGTGAGAGAAATAAAAGTGATTAGCTAGCAGATTAATTATCAGATGACATGGGATGCTCGATGGGGGGTGGGGAGAATGGGGGGCATGACGGCTATGAAAGATGGACACACATGCTGAGCTGACCTTCAACTTGGACCGGCTCGGCCCGTAGAGCTAGCTGAGATTTGAATGCGCTTATTACACACACACATTAGCACATGCCTAAATTGGTAGTCAGTAAAGTCAGGAAAATTTCCTTGACACAGTATTCAGCCTTTTTGCAATTATTTTGCATTCCAGTGCATCGCAGTATTTCACCAGTGGTGGACGAAGTACACAAACCGTACTTACATTTACTTGAGTAAAAGTGCTTCCTTTAAACTTTCAGTTGAGTAAAAATACAGTAAAGTTTTAGTAAATGTATTTTATTCTTCTCAACTGCTTCAAACAAATAGTGCAAATAAAGCCATGAGTGCTGTGGCAAGATAGATTTAGGAGTTTCTTCATCATTTATTCCTCTTTAAATGTTCCACTCGCTCTCAAACTGATGCTGAACTGTATGTTGGTGATAAGTAGACACACCAAGCACCAATCAAAACGACCCTGATTAGTGGCTTGCTGTGTGCTTGACCAGTTATATTTTTATCCTCATAAATAAAAAGGAACGACTGATTTCCCAAAATGTGGTTGAGTAAAAAGTTATATATTTGATTGGAAATGTAGTAAAGTTAAAATAAAACTTTTTCCGAATGGAAATACTTCATTAAAGAACAGATACCTGAAAAAGCTACTAAAGTACAGTAACAAACTACATTTTCTTCCTTACTGTCCACCACTGCAGGTTCACATAAAATGTCTTGGTCATTTTTTAGGGTGTGCAATTTGTTCTATAAATGTATAAATTCTCCTGTACACACAGATCGTCGGTCTACATCTACTCCATTCATCAGTAAAACAATATAATTGATGGATGGACTATTCTGAGAGACACGACAAAGACACAGATATTCAAATATTTATTTACCACACCATACTACAGTAGATAGGACCACTGGAGTATACTGTAGTATACTTCTCTCCAGGATTTATCTACACCCAAACCTCTTTCTATTTCTACCTACACTATATAGACAAAAGTATTAGGACTCCAGACTTCTCAGTCATATGTGGTTCGTTCCCAAACTGTTCTTTCTAAGCAGAAAGCACACAATTCTACAGAATGTCTTTAGATACAGTAGTATGAAATTTCCCTTCACTTGAATAAAGAGACCCAAAACTGTTCCAGCATGACGATGCCCCTGTGCACGAAGCAAACTCTGTGAAGATATGCTTTGCATTGGCTGGAATGGAAGATCTCCTGCTATAAAGCTCTCAACCCTATTGAACACCTTTAGGATAAACCTAGGCCTAGGCCTCCTCACCTTACTTCAATCAGTACCTGATTTTACTACCACCTTTGTGTCTGAATGAACACAAATCTACACAGGCACACTCGGAAATCTAGTGGAACATCTTCCCGGAAGAGTGGAGGGAATAAAAAGAAAATTGGGAGTAAATGTGGAATGCGATGCTTAAAAAAGCACATATGCTTATGACCATGTGTCTGCAAACTTTTGGCAATATAGTGTATTTATATCTATTGTGTTTCTATTTTTATCTATTTATTTTCTACTTCTAAGATTGAAAATTCATTTAATTGTACAGCATCTAAACTTAATATATGTAACTTAATATGTAGAGTATATTTTATTCAAATTACGTAATGTATTTTATTATCTTTACTCTAATTTTGCTTTAAAAACTGCAACCCATTGGATCAATGAAGTATTTTGATTCTGATTCATTATTATTTCACAGTAGAGATGGTGCTAATACTGTGAGGTACTGTGGTACAGAAGTTTTCTGCTCAGCACTGGTGTTTGAAAAACAGACCGTAACAAATTGTAGAGTATCACATGTGCCTTTGGGCAAATTCCAGATGAGATGAAAGATGTTCTACCACCTTTTTTTTAAGGATTTCCTCATGCCACAATTGCGCACAAGTCAGATTTCTGAGCAGTTCGAGTCAAAGACTGTAACTCCTGTATGGTTGCCGTGGGCCTCCTGGTGGCCTTCCTTTCTATTATGTGTTTTAGAATCAAGTTCTTAGCACTATTTTTTTAAATGCTGTATGTTTTTAATGTCCCTTAGTCTTTGTGGTAGAGCATTTCCTTTAAGAATTACAGAAAACCCCCAAAATGCTGAAAATAGGAACTGGCATAATGGTTTCTTTTAACCGTTTTCTCATCAGTATCTAATGACTATAATGGTATGTGGAAACCATTAGACCGACTTCCATTAAAATCTTTATTTTTTTCTCCCATAAATCATGAGAAAAAAAACCTCAACAAAAACTAACGGACTCCAGCCGAGTATTTAAACAGTAGAAAAGAGTACGTTGGTAATGAATACACTACTGCATTTCGTTCGCTTTTATATCCATTGTGTGCATGAACATGGGAAAATGCGAGTTAAATACATGGTTTCATGCTGCACCCTGAAAAACAACCCCAAAGGTGTTGAAATCTATTTGTAGACACTGTAATCTGATGATTTGTTCTTGAACACTGCAGGATCCTTTTTTTTTTTTTGTTTCAAATCATACATATTGTTTTTAGGCATAAAATGAAATTGATGAGACACATGAAGGATACGTGTATTGAAAGAGAATTTCTGAGTAGAATGTGTGATCATTTCCATTACTGAGAGTATTTCTTACTGAAATATTCATCATCCTCATACATGAATTCAGAAAATCTGGTGATGTTGAGCTTGGGGGCCCTGAACCTGTGACCTTTTCTCACTCTCTTGTGGGCTTTTGTAGTAGTGATCTTCTCTTTCAGGCTCTTTCTTTTGCAGTGCTGTGGCCTCTCGAGTGCTTACCTCCACGACCGAAGTTAGTGGGGTCTTTGGCAGCGCCCAAACCGTTGTTGGCAGGCAGGCTGGTGGATGGCCAGGAGTCAGCAAGCCAAGGAAGGCCTGGGTCACCGGCTTTCAGCAGGCCAGGACGGCTAGAACAGAGACAGAAAAGGGAGAAATGGAAGACATATAAATATAAGGGTATGCTTGGTATGATACCCAAAGGGTGAATAAGAGACACAAAGAATAACATTCACACACACTGTTTTCCTCTTTTTCCTTTCTTTTTCTCTTGGTCTGCATCAGCACCAAATTGCTGCGAGAGCTCGTTCCCCAAGTACACCGCCCCGAGCAATGAAAATAATAAAGACACAAACAAAAAGACATAAAACAGTGACAAGTCTATAAATCTGGTTCTGAGCCTCTGCCCCCCTTCTCCACTCCAGAGAGAGAGAGAGAGAGAGAGAGAGAGAGAGAGAGAGAAAGAGAGGAAAAAGGGAGAGGGAGAGAGAGGAGCCGATAGCAAGCGCATGGTGGAATATTAAAACCCCCTGCAGCAAGTGTTTCCACCTTCATTTGGGGATGGAGAGGTTACCAGTCTCCATGGTAACTAGAGCTGCTAAAGCTCATTGGCTGGCAACTACCAATTGAGCAAAAAAAAAAAAAAAAGCTGATGTAGAATTTTGATGCATGCAATAAAACACAACGGGGGAACGGAGCGTGTACATTTTTCACTCGTTTATAGGAGACGGGGGGACGTTTCGAATTTTGTTCATTTGTGTACCAAGATGGGAAGTCGGAGTCAGCCAGGCGGCTTGTACACATGATTTGGTTTACCTTTCGTCTAATGAATGCAGTAGCCCAGGAAAAAAGTGTTCCCTGAAGAGCTGAGTGAGCCAGCAGCACATGGGGACTTCAACACATCTGAGCTCAATGGCTCCAAGGTGCAGATTATGTGAGCCGTTTCTACCCAAACTAACACACACTTGTTCTCATTAGCATGCGCCTTTCAACACACACACAAACACACACACACACTCAGGTACGGGCCCATAAAAACCAAAGCGTTAGCGTTTGTACTTCGAAGCAACATATTTGTGTGTTTGTTTGGCCTCTTGGCTAGTTCTGACTGCTTAGCTATGCTAATTCAGCCGATGAAGATTGTCACCTCCACAGGGGCCCCTGCTTCAATCTCGCATTTGTGTCACGAACCAAGCAATATTTAAAAAGTGCTCTATGAACTTCTATGACAGGAGGGTAGATGAGTGCCTAAGGCTCTGTGTGTGTATATGTGTGTCTGTGCGTGTGTGTGTGAAAGTAAGAGTGCTTATGAGGGACACTTTCTCTCAGATAATTATCTTTTCACATCCTCTTGAGCTTCTTTCAACAGGAGAATCCATCACAGGCTCTAGGGGAGAGTCGTATATAGCCGGGCCGTGACGATGGATGGAGAGAATAAAAAAAGCATTCCTGACACATTAATTGTTTCGGTTAATTCCAGCCCGAGGAGATTTATTAGCCAATCAATCGATACATCAGCTTAGGCGGTGTTCTGGCGCGAGACATTGAGTATCGGGACATCCATCAGGTTCCTGTCTGCTAGGCCGTTAACATCCACAATTTCAGCATAGAGACTCTCCATGGCTTTTAGTGTACACGCGGAAAAATGCAGCTGATCTGAAAACGAATGCTGAATCATGAAATTGAGTCAGATACCATGATGATTTTGCCCAAGGTTTAAGCATATCACAAAGCAGTGGAGCAAAAAAAAAAATATCCAGCCATATCATAACTCTATCTATCTGTCTGTCTGTCTGTCTGTATGTCTGCCTGCCTGCCTGCAAGCCTGCCTGTCTGCAAGCCTGCCTGTCTGTCTGTCTGTCTGCCTGTCTGTCTGTCTGTCTGTCTGTCTGTCTGTCTGTCTGTCTATCTATCTATCTATCTATCAATCTATCTATCTATCTATCTATCTATCTATCTATCTATCTATCTATCAATCTATCTATCTATCTATCTATCTATCTATCTATCTATCTATCTGTCTATCTATCTATCTATCCATTTAAACATCCAGCCGTCTATTCATTCTCAGGACTGTCTACTCGGTCAGATGTACATGTCAATACTCAGCATCACTCACCTTCCACTTCCCATCAGGCCTCTGTCTCCATGTTGGAACGTCACTGCAGGGCGAGCAGCCAGAAAGAGATGCCAGAATGAGGATGAGAGGAAGAGAAGGAGGAGAGGAGGAGGGGAGAAAAAAGCAAAAAAAAAAAAAAAAAACCTCAAATCACTGCTTGGTTTCAGAACATCGACGTTTATATGAATTTCTTACAAACTGCATGGCTTACTGCCTACGGTGCCATCAAACCCGTCGGAAGTTAGAAAGGGATGGGACAAATGACCAGTACCTGCACGGGTGAAGGTGAACGACTGGACTGTGAAACACACACACACACACACACACAGGCACACACACCAACAGAGAACAAAGAGAGAATTAGAATTAGGTACAGGCATCCAGCAATAAAATGCAGATGAGAAAAGGTTGAGATGGGAGACACGTGATACGTCCTGATGCTTGAACTGACAATGATATTCATGTATTTCAGACACTCATTTCGAGTGAACTTGCAGAATGGGCAATGAGCACCTGAGTACGTGAACACCAGAGGTGGAAAGTAACAAATTACATTTACTCACATTACTGTAACTGAGTATTTTATTTGTGTACTTCTCTCTACTTTTTAAGTAGTTTTTATAAAGTCATTTTACTTTTACTTAAGTAGGTTTTAATGAATCATTGTACTTGACTACATTATAAATCGTATCTTTTACTGAGTAAAAAACAGTTGTTGTGTTCACTGTCTGAATTCTGAATCTGCCTTTGTGATTTCTCTCATTATCATAAATGACATTATAACATGAGATGGTTTTTTTTTTTTTTGCTGCAAAAGTTCATAACTCACATTAGACTCAAGTCATGAACTTCAGTGTTTTTGTATATTTTGTTTATATATATATTTTTTTTCTTATTGCACTTTAATCTGTAAAGGTGTTCATTCTTTTAAAAACAACTAGTTTGAGATTTATATCTTGTCCCTTGTCCTTTTTGAAATATACTAGAATCCCTGACCATGCTGTTAAAAAAGTGGGTACATTTCACCCTGAGTGAATTAAAAATGATCAACTTTTTACTTTTGTTCGAGTTTCTTCTTATTACTTGTACTTAAGTGAAATTTCACTGTAGCACTTTTACTTGAGTAGAATATTTTATTACTCTTTCCACCTCTGGTTAGTACGGAAGTCCTAAGAGTCCATGCATTATAACATTTTTTCTTCCTTGTTTTCTCTTAAACTCGACATAAGATTTTTTGTTGTGATCACGACTTATCCAACATTGTTTCCTTGTGATCCGGAATGAATTTTTCTGAGTTCGGCATAAGCGCATGTTCTAGAATGTTCTAGAATGCATGTTCTTCATCATTGCAGAATCATGGATAACAACCATATCTGGCGTGTCCACGCGAAATGCCGTGACGATGAGAAAACAACTTTTGCATTGTTGAGATCACCAGTCGTGAAATCAAGAAAACAAGCGAGGAAATATTTTCATAATGCGTGGCCTCTTAGGACCTCTATAGGTGAGCACGTGAGCACATACTGCAGGCAGGACACACAGTGACTAGCGAGAGCGTGATCATCCTCACGTGAGCTCAGGATAGAAGCCCAGGTGATGGATACAGCAAATGGCTATTGAATTAGACAATCACGGCCACATGCACCTAAACCATCGGACCGTGTTGATGGCGAGGCGTAATATAATGAGAGTAATCCAGAGCTACATGCAATAATTACCCCCGGGGGGGGGATACTAAATTACAATTCAGAGGCTGAAGACTGTACCTAGAGCTAATGTTGGAACAATATGGGTCATGGTCTTCTAATACACGCAGCGTGACTGCGTTTTCAAATGAGCTTGCTCGGTTTGATGCGTTTGTGTTTGATTTAAAATTGTAATGCACTGTAGTCAGGGCACATGTGTGTGTGTGTGTGTGTATCAAAGCGAGCTGCCTTTGTTTTGGCTTGTGCAATACAATACAAGAGTTTTAATCAAATACTGTTTGAGGTCATATAGAAAATAGTTTCTGTATAATCATCACTATGCGATGAAGCTTACCATGCACTTTTTTCCCTTTCAGCCCTACTAGCAGAGTTTTCTCAGGCTAAAAATAGGAGTTCTTTGCATTCGAATGAATTATGGGCCGCCAAAAAGGTTTTTTTTGCTAGCGCTTGCCATGCCAGTGACTCGTCTCTAGAGATCCGTGCAGGCTCTATGCATGACGCATGGCTTCTCACCTGCGTAGTTGCTCAGGCCTTTCCTTTTCTTCCTCCTCCAGTAAAGCCAAGCGCTGAAGCCCATAAGTACGATCCAGCACGCGCCCCCAAGGCCTGCAATGAAGGCCGGCTGCTTCAGAACGTCCGTGATGCTGCCGTTGCCCTCGTCTCCGGTCATCACATCCTGTAACTCGGCACCTGTGATCGAAAAACTCGTTTCAATTTCTTCTCAAACATTATTGGGAATTTTTTTTTTCCTGTACCATCCCTACCACAGCGAGCTCGCGATCAAATCGAATCAAGTCACATCCCAGCGGCTGATAAGGAACAGCAATTAAAAGCGCCAGGGAAAATCTATTTTTGCTAATAGGATTATTGTACGTCTGATTAACAGCGTAACAAGCAAATGGAGCAAGGAGATACTGGAGCACAATACGTCACGCGAAACAGAAACCCGGGCCGCGTCCTTCGAGCGCAGGACGAAGAGACCCGTTCGTCGGGTTGAGACGAAGAACTGGAGATTGACACAGAGACTCCATCAGGGTTTGATTTTTTCTTTTTTCTTTTTTTTTTGTGGTGCAGCTACAGCTCTGTGAAATGAGATTCAAAGGCTCGCGACGTGAGCAACACCCCAAAAACACGATCATTACGGCCTCACAGCACAGCCTTCTCGCTTGGCTGCAGGCGAGTGTTTCTGGCACCCGGCAGCCAAAAGCCGTGGAAAAAGAGGAGAGCGCGGCACATCGATAGTATTGATTCTGGCTGTATTTATCTGGCCTCATACATCAGCGAGCTTGATAAAATGTGATAAGGTGATAAGCCACAGCAATAAGACAGTCCGCTATGTTAGCATTGGCTGCGTTTATTGGAGAGCATTATTGATACAGCCGACAGTGTTCTGCCGAACGACACTGGACTGTGTATTAAATGAAAATCTTATCGATTTTTATATTACTGCTTGTTTAGAAAAAAAAAAGAGAGAGAAGACAGTGCAAGAGAAAGAGAGAGCTAAGCTTCGGAAAGTAAACTCAGCGTGGTCCATAATCCTCAATGGAATTGTTTTTCCTTCTTTCTCTGCCTTTGAGTAAAGCATGACAAATTTAGAAATCATTATCTGAGCCTCCGTCTCGTAATGATCGTGTTTGTTCGGTACAGCAGTAAACCCTCGATACAGTGAGCCGGCTTTTCATTCCATCCTGAATCAGAAACAACTGGCAGATTGTACATGAATTCTTCCCTGCTTTCTTCGACTCTTATTGTTGTTTATGATCTTCAGAAACCTTAATTTTTTACATTTTTGTTTACTTTTAATGATTCATAAAGTCTTTACTGTGTTGTCAAACCTCATTACATTTATTTTACTTCTTTTTTTGCACATCAAATTGTATTTGCACTATTTTTAACTACCACTTTATTATCTTATATATTTTCTTACATATATATATATATATATATATATATATATATATATATATATATATATATATATATATATATATAGAGAGAGAGAGAGAGAGAGAGAGAGAGAGAGAGAGAGAGAGAGAGAGAGAGAGAGAGAGAGAGAATAATAAAATGTGTTATATATAGAATAATAAAATACCATGTTTCACCTTCCCCTCCAATGGAGTCGTTTTCGCTCACATTAAACAAGAAAAATGCGTTATGTGAAATGCACCCCTTTCACATTGAACACATCTTCCCCTGTTCCAGTAAAACACCATCCAAGTCATATGCTCTCACCGATCACTATAGGCTGTGGCTCGCTTTTTACCCCGACGCCTGCGCTGGTCCCCGCTGCCACCTCCACTCTATACTGCACGCCTGCCTGCAGACCCCCGACCACCACCGAGCGAATAGCAGCATCCACCGTCTTGTTCACGTGGAAGCGACTTTCGTTTCCCAGACACCAGATCTGATGCCCGAGAAGACAGAGAACAGAAAAGCAATAGGAAAGAAATGAGGGAAAGGAAACTCATAGGACACAAAAAAACCAACATATTTTGATCAGTACTTTGCAGCTTAATTATTTTCTGGCCATATTGATATTTATTAGTATTTCCCATTTTCACGCAAACTAAACATATTACTGCGGAAAAAACCCACAAATCGTTTAGCCTTGACCTGCACTGATCATTTGGAATCATAATGTTTTAAATAAATGAACAACCACATTGGCATTATATTCTTCATTTCACAGAGAAATAGAGAATTAGCAAAAAGGTGTAATAAAATGGCCTATATAACGCACACACTAAGATTTTATGACCTCGCTTTACTAGCTCATGGCTTCATTAAGTTGGGTGCACAAGTAACTGTCGGCATTGTGTTAGAAAGCTATAAAACACGGCATTGTATAATGTGCTGAATCAAGTGCTATTTTATTAGCGTTCAAATAACAAAGGAGGAAGCCATGATGTGCAATGAAACCAAATTTGCAGCAATTTATGGGATGACTATAATTAGGACTATTCAAGTAAGCAAAATTTTATTTATATATATATATATATATATATATATATATATATATATATATATATATATATATATATATATATATATATATATATATATATATATATATATATATATATATATATATATATATATATATATATATATATACCTCCACTGTGCCCCGGCGCTCGCCATGTGCCCGCTGCCACATACTGTACAATATACTATATAGTTTATACAGTATGGTACTGTAAATTTCTCTGTAATTTGTTAAATGTACTGATCGCTTTTCTAAGTATAGTATTTGGGTTATCTCGCAATTTTTGCACTCTTACAAAGATATTTGTGCCTCCTTCTCAGAGACTTCCACGCTCTTGTATTATCACAGCACCTTTTAGTGTCTTTAGTGTCTGTATAATACCATGCCATGATATAATTTTTTCATTATTCTTGAAAAAACGTTGTCTCAGATGCTTTTAATGTGTAAATACCGGATAAAAATGACTTACTAAATCAGTGGGCTTGTGCAAGTCTACCTCAAGACTACAATGAACAGTACCTTGTATTCCTGGATGATGCCGTTCTGGTGTTCGGTGGGTGGCGGGTCCCAGGAAATGCTAATGGACGTGCTGTTCTCACTGCCTACCGTCAGCACAGTCACCTGCTGTGGGGGAGCACTGGGGGCTGCCCAGGACAATTCTTTTTACTCATCATTGTCCTCATTACAGCAAGCATATACATACACACACACTCTATAACACGAACCACCCACCCACCCACCCAGCCATGCACAAGCCTTCAAATGGATTTTTAATGCATTTTATAAATGACCCAGACATCACAGTAAAACGTTGCCCTTTGACTATTAGAAACACAGCTAGCGTGCCACATTGAGACATTTAGTGCTCAATGCGAGCTAAAAAACTTGCATGCACGATGCTTTTAAATGTCAAATGGATGTATTGTATATATTTTAAAACATTTACACACATAAATATGTACATGGCTACTCCGCTACTTGACATACAGTTTCAAGTTTTTTTGTTTGCCATCAGATGCCATGCATGGCGATGTGGCATATAAAAAGCAGCAGGAAATGAGGTGTGACCGTCTCTTAGCCCTAATCCTGACTTTGTTAGTCCTGCACCGTTGCCATTGCTATCACATCGCACACTTCACGGCACACACGCACACTCTGCATCAGCCAAACCGGATTCAGCTCAGAGTCAACTCGCTCACGGCAATTACCTCCCCTACAGCATCACCTCCCCCGTCTAGCCTCCTCTACATATCACTCCTCTCCCTCATTTCCAGAGGCTTCAATGCTTTTCTTTTTCCCACTGACATTTTTTCCCTCTGGAATTCATTCCTGGAGTGCATCCTGATATTACACTCACTTCCTGTTAAATATCTCTTAGTTAATACCCAAATTTAAAGAAATTGATTCTTTGCAAACGTAATTTAATTAATAATTTAAATAGTAATTTAAATTTGTCAATTTAATACAGTTTGTATACAGTTTGTATCGCAATGCATCGTTTGGAACATATTTTCTGGTAAAAAAAAAACTATTTATTAATATATAATTATTAGTATATGTGCTTTACTTTTATTATTTAGAACGTGCCCAATCATTTGTGACCAATATTTTATATGTAGATGATTTCTCCTCACTAAACTGTTTCTCGAGCGCGTTCTCTCAGCACCACTGCTGCTACGTGAAAATGATCACAACACTACGGAGACCGAGGCGTGTCCTGAGAGTCACATAGAATATAGATTAACATGGCAGAGGTAGAGCTGCATCTTCCTAGAGACACAACAGGAGAAGAACGTTTGGTTTTTTATCATTTCTTTCTTTTCTTTTGCACTACCTTGGCCTGTCTGTCTGAACCAAAGCAATAAAAGCAAACTATCGGCACCATATTGAACTGCATAGCATCCTATTTTTTCAATTGCATCATATTGCATTGAATCGCATTATGTTAAATCGAACTGAAGTGTGATCCACTGCATTGTATTGCGTCACATCACATCAGTAGCTGCTTCATATGTATCTTTAATGTTTCTTATTGTTGGATATGCATGGAGATGCGAATCGCATCGGCCTCAGTTAAAGAGATGCACATCCACTAATAGATGTTATTACAGTTAATATTCACGTCATGCAGCAGAGCAAAAAAGGGAAAATGTGATCTAAGTGACTTTATCATGGCGTGGCATGGATGTTGGTGCCAAACGGGCTGGTTGGAATATTTTAGAAGTTACGGATCTCCTATGAATTCAATGCACAAAAAGGTATAAAAAAAATAGTGCAGAAAAAAAGCAGTGTTTTTGTTGATTCATTGAATAAATTTATTATGGACACAAAAAAGCATCTTCAAATGTATAGCACATTGCATTGGCTGCACCAGAAGATCACATTGGATTTCACTAATGTCAGCCAATAAGAGAAATCTGAGGCAACAGGGAGCACAGGCTCACTCTACATGGACCAGAAACAAGAAGCTTGTGAAGCTTTTGCCCTGCATGTGCTGCTGCCACGTGATTGTCTGACGGCATGAATGAGCAGATTTACGAATCTTCCAATTAACGTAACTATACATATATTCAACAATATCACCTACAAACATAGAAAACCCCAGCTATTTTTAAAGAATCATAATTTTCCTACAGGATTTATAGTCTCCTCATGCGTACTCATTCTAATCAAATCCTGTTTAAACAGTCTGATTTCTCGTTTCTATAGTTGAGATAAATTTGGATAGTCTAATACTTAATTAGCTTTCTAAGCTCTTTTATTGATTCTATTAATTAAACGATGATCTATGCATAATGACGCGTAACCTGATTCACATTTCACAACCGAGTTGTTTATTAGTTGTTACGGGGGAAGAGAAATATTTCGCGCCATGCTATTTTATTAATACTAACTCGGGAAAAAATGCCTATTCATATTAAAGAGAGCTAGCAATAATAATGTAGGAAATGGAGCAGGAATGTATTTTAGGCAGGAAAATAGCCTTTGTCTTCAAGTATGTAGGAAAATTTCAAGAAGCAGTTATGCAAAGCGCTCTAAAAACCTTTGTGTGTAACAAAAATAGCCACAGAGTGCATACTGTAATTAGCATAGATACTGCCACACTGCTGGACAAATACACAGGATTTCTTAACACTTTTTTTTATTAGCTGGAGAAAGTTACCAAATTTTTCACTGTATGGCCAAAAGTACTGGGACGCCCGAATTTTCTGTCTATATGTGGTTCTTTTCCAAACTGTTACCATAAAGCTGGAGACCCAAGTTTTCACCTAACAGAAGACCCGAACCTGCTCCAAGGCATGAGCATGCACCCATGCACAAAGCCAGCTCCATTAAGATATGCTTTACATTGGTTGAAGTGGAAGATCTTGATTAGCCCGCTATCAGAGGTGGGCTGATACTTAATCTACTTAAGAAGATTTCTTTGTTATCAGTACGTTACTTCAATATTTAATTTTCAAACACCTTTTCACTTTCACTCAGTACATTTTGACATAAATATCTGTACTTTCTACTTCTTACATTTTCACACCAGACTATTTAGTTTTAATCTATTTGGGGAAAAGTCAATACTTTTTCTTCTCAATGCGCATCTCATTCTTGATCACCGGATCACCATCATCTTTTCTCTGCTTGTGTTCTATATGGTGTAATGTTCAGCCTGGATACATTCATTAGGTAACACAATGTGAAATTTGTTTTGCATTAATATATTAATTAGGGCTGCCGAAATTAAGGTGTTAATAACGCGTTGACGCAAATTAATTTTAACATTAATTCTAATGTTATTAGTGCGCGATTAATGCAGGGCACTTTTCGGGTTTGACCATTTTTATATTTAAAGGATATAATTAATTAATTATTAAAAAAAGGTGAAATTAAAACCTTCTGAGCAACACACGTTTGTTTACGACATCCTGTCTTTACTCAGATATGATATAAAAACTCCACCAATAAATTATTTTCATTCACTAAACCTTTGTTTTACTGATGCGACCAAGTCTTAAATTAGCACCAAAATGATGCGCACATCCGCGATTAATCCTCTGGAGTCGAGGCATTTGACACTTGACACTTGTTATGAGGGTGCCAACTGTTCTGATAATTATAAAAATACAGAATATAGCTTGATATATCACCCTTTTATATTTTAGTAATAATGTCGTTGTAACTAATGTAGTTACTACAGTGCATTATTTCATCCGTCTTTCTGCTTGTAAATAATTTTTCTGTAACCTACACCAGTAAGCTTCTATACATCAAATAAAACCCTGGCATTTGTTTATCAGCAGTGTGTTTAGCTGTTCTAATCGGGTTATCAGGCATGACAAGTCGACCAGGAGAGCTGTACTGGCTGACATTCAGAGAAGAACCGGCTTCTGATCAACGGAGGAGTTTAACTTTTCAAAATGATAACGTACTCATAAGCAGACAGCCATGCTAATGCTAAAGCGCAGCATTATGTGTATCTGAGCATGATGAAAGCCTTTTATTCCTGTGTACAGGAACGTAGGAGATGCTAATAAGCCCACTGACTCTGGGATGTAAAGCTGGCTGTAATATGACCTGTGGTGGTGTGTGAGCAGAACTTCTGCCAAGTGACACTGTGGCAGTCTTACAACACACTGCACTCTGTTTGCATCCCAAAGGTACACAAAAAAGGTTGAAAAAGTGAAAAAGTGTGTGTCTGAGAAAAGTGAGTGAATATATACATATATATATATATATATATATATATATATATATATATATATATATATATATATATATGTAGAGAGAGAGAGAGAGAGAGAGAGAGAGAGAGAGAGAGTAAAGGTGAGTAAAAGTGAGGGGTTTCTGAAAAGTGAGATAAGATTAAAAATGAGAGATGCAGAGGGTGAGAAAAAAGCAGAGTAATAGAGGGAAGAAAAGAGAGAGAGAGAGAGAGAGAGAGAGAGAGAGAGAGAGAGAGAGAGCAATTACACTGCAAGCCTCAGGTGTATTATGGGTATTAGCTGGTGTTTAACCTTACAACAACACTGCAGATATCAATGGACTGAAACACATACAATCATTTGGCCTTTTCAGATGACCATGTAACTAAATTTACCTGGAAAATCCAATTTGTCTGTCATGGATGTTAATGTAAAAGAAGTGTTTAAAGTATGTCATCATTTGGCATTCGGTGCAGCTTGAAATCGGCTGTGTGTGTGTGTTTTTTTTTTTTTTTCTGAGGGCACTAGAGAGAGGACACACTTGCAGAACTCATTAAAGCAAAGCCACCGTGGCACTAATTGTGCTAATGGATGGCAGCTCAACATGATCTATGTGATCTCCAATAAATATCTCCATCACTATGTGTGTGTGTGTGTGTGTGTGTGTGTGTAAATGACAAAAAAAGGCAGCCAGAGTGTAGTGAGGGAGGGAAAGGGCGAGAGAATGAGCAAGGGAGGGAGAAAGAGAGGAAGCAACAGACAGACAGAGAGGAACGACAGAGAGAAGGATATTAGGATGCAGACCGAACAGGCTGATGGTTCTTGACGATGATATGGCAGGCAGGGTGACAGCAGGGGTTTGGAGCTCAGATGCAGTGTGTCAAAGCAAAGAGAAATGCTGTGTGTCCCAGAGTGTGTATCAGTAGAGACAGTGCCTCCTACTATGGCACGTGGATGACATGCACCTCTTATTAGATTGCACCGCTACACAGGCAAACTGCTCTGATTGTGTTTGGCCGTATGTTTTGGGACACACAGATGCAGTCAGAACCGGTGAAAAATGAAAGAAGGAATGCAAGAAGACATGAAATGCTCGAATACAGAATCTCACATATTCTTTTTTTAGCCTAATCTATTTATATATATTTTATAAAATATATATAAAATAATAATAATAATACCTTATACTTTATTACTTCCCCTTGTACTAAGAAAAGAATACTAGAAGGTTTCTGGACACCTAAGCATAAGATTCAGAAGTGCTTTTTGAACATCCCATTCAACATTTAGTCTCCATTTGCTGTTAAAAGAACCTCCACTCTTCTGGGAAGATGTTTCCAGATTTTGGTGTGTGCTAGTTTAGATTTGTGCTCATTCAACTACAAGGGTGTTTAGTGAACTCTGGTACTGATGGAGGTGAGGTGAGGAGCCCTTGGGGTGTAGTCAGAGCTCTATAGCAGGAGAACTTTCACTCCAACCCATAAAAAGTCAGGTGCCCCAATACTTGTTCATATAGTGTATAATGGAAGTCTATTACACTCATACAAAAACATCATACTGCAACGTTCACATGTTCATCGAAACTTCCGACGTCATTCCTACAGCTTGTTTACCTTCTTCCAAAGTGCGTGCGGTGATGGATTCGCTATCTGCCCCCTGGAACTCGTTGAAGAACGGCCGAACCTTTATCTCGTAGACCACGCCCTTTTTGAGTTTGTGTAAAGTGACGTCCCGCTCCGACGGCGTCTTTAGGTCCTGGATCTGCCAGGCTCCTGGAGAGGGTAGGCCTGAAGTTTGCCTGTATAGAACCCGGTATCCTTGGATGAACTGGGAAGGTTTTTCAACCTACAAAAGAAATGAGAAAAAGATCTAATATTAGTAGCATTAAAACTAAAGCATTGCTGTGCGGAGTGCGCCAGGATTAGCAACCTCCACGCTCGCACTCACGCTGATTGTTTCCAGATAACGAGGTAAAAAAAAAAAAAGCTGTAAAGCCAATCATGACAAATGAACTGCCATGGCTCTGTCAAACCTCCCCAAAGCAAGGGCATTAAACAGAATGAGATCGTCCCATCGCCAAAAAAGAAAAAGGCACACTTGAGTACGGATAGGTGCAGTGGAATTCATTCTGTTAAGGGAGGGGGACATAACTCACCATAATGGCTTGTTAACAGGGGTAGAAGCAAGCACAAGCTTTTACAGCTGAAATAAAGTAGCTGTTTACCGTCAGCCCAGGCCATATAAATCAGCATGGTATGTTCATCCCCCACATGCAACTATACACAAGTGTGTGTGTGTGTGTGTGTGTGTGCGTGTGAAAAACACCTTGTGTGTGAAGCATTTCATTACTGAAATGTGGACGAGATCTAAAAGCCCCACTTAGTGCAGATACGCATCGTAATAAAAAAACAGCACGCATTGATCTGCCCTTTGGGTGGAGGGCAGTAAAACAGGGTTTGCCTCCTAGCGCCAAAGAACCTCGGTAAGAGCATCGAACGAGATCGTGAGATGCAGTAAAAAAAGAACACGGTCATTTTTTTGCGGTTTGTTATGTAAGGCTAAATCGGTAATATGCCATTAGCAAGGCTGAAACTTTTCACGCGTCGCCTTTCAGCTGCCTCGATCATTAGTTGCTTAATGTACTGGTGACGGTTTTGATGGTTTGCAAACAGTGTAAGTGACAAATGCGACTAAATAATGTCTTAGTCATTCGTTGCACAATAACACGAGCTCAAGAAAGTCGGCGCAGCAGGTTTGTTTTTGAGTCAAAATCAATTACAATCGAATATTTTAGATGAGTATAAGGGAACGACGAAAACGATCAATTCTGAAATGCGTCATCTTCGGCAATGAAGAAGATTAAACAACCAATAGTCACGCTTGGGGGAGAACATCATAATGCAGGCTTGAAGAACTCAAGGATGCACCAGTACAAATAAAGAGCATACAGGTTCAACCAAATCGAACGGAATCGTAACAGTTCCACCCCTAATCAATAATTACATTAATAGAGAAATAAGTGGCATATAATTCCTGTTAGTGTTTTTTAGTTGTGGCATTTTAGTGGCCAATATAGCACAGACACATATAGTGTGTGTGTGTGTGTGTGTGTGTGTGTGTGTGTGTGTGTGTGTGTGTGTGTTTGTTTGTAAGCATTTATTGTCTTAGTGGGGACCAAATGTCCTCAAAATGCAGTATCTGACAGCGTTTGAAATATTTATTTTTATAGATAGATAGATGATAGATAGATAGATAGATAGATAGATAGATAGATAGATAGATAGATAGATAGATAGATAGATAGATAGATAGATAGATAGATAGATAGATAGATAGATAGATAGATAGATAGATAGATAGAGCTTCAGATAAAAAGCTTGATCTTATGCAGCTTCCTAAAAGCAAGAGTTCTGTCCCTGCGCTCTCCATCCACCTGGCTTTACTTCTTTTTTTTAAACTTTCCCATATATTTTCAGGTTTTGCGCTTTTATTTTAAACCTACTGTACAAGCAATGTCATTTCGCATTCTGGAGCAGATTCCTATAAAGCTTTTTATTTAATTATTTCTAAATAGTATGGGGAATCATGGCAACTTTTTACTTTTAACTTTTAACTTTTAACATTAGTTTTTGGTGCACAGCTCTCAATCAAACATTTTAATCAGAGAAAGGCTGGGCACCTAAACTAAGTGCTGCTTATTACAGTGTTGAAGAACATTCCATTTATAGTACAGAACAGTTCAATAACTTATATAGTTGTTTAAGCTATAAGCAATACAGCTATATGCTTATAATATCAATGACCTCTGATATTACAATTACAAGAGACAGACAATTTTTATTTCAAATTGGGCTGCATCTGCTCACTTTACACTTGTTCTAGTTCATTAGACAAAAAGAGAAAGAAGATCTGTGGAAGATTTTGGAAGATAATGGAATTTTTTCTTGTTTTTTCCCCTTCTCATATATGACATGGCAAGCTAAATCAAAGGTCACCACAGGCCAACCTAGTATGGGTTGATGTAAAAAGACAGTATAACTATACTAATATCATCACTTGATTCTTCATATCCGAAAATTCTAAGCAAAACAAATGAGCCAAGCCCCAAATGTAACAATACTGAGCTTTTAATGGTTTTAGGTATCAATAATAAATCAGAAAATCAGCAAGAATGAAACAAATTACAGATCTCCTCCAAAACTAAAACCATGCCAGAGAAAATATTTTTGGATTTTTTTAACTATATAAGTGAATTTCCCTTTTCTAACCTTTCACCAAACAGTTCCGTGCAGTAAAGGTGAACGTGCAAATGCTGGCACAGGAATATCTCCAGGTCCATATGTTTCATTCTTGCTTTATATTTGCCATATAAGACTTGTCCCATATTTTTGTTGCCCAGGAGTGTATACTATTTCTAGTTGTAGCCCATAGACATCATTTCTGTGATCATAGTGAGAAGTGATGCAATATGGTTGAGCTTTTTTTCTTTTTTTTTTCTTTTGAGTGTCAAATATGAGTTTTCATGTCACTCTTCTTGAAACTGTCCTTCAGCATAATGGTCCACAGCGCAACTGATTTAGCACAAATGTATTACTGCTGCATATATAAAAAATACTCACTTGTAATTCATATATAAAGCTGAAGGTAAACTCACCGCCCATGTCACCCGCACAGATGTGGAGCTAAGCACTATGGGGCTATGCATAGTGACAATGACATCACCCAGCTCCTTCTGGACTTGACGGTGATCAACACCCTGCACAGCTGGACTTATGTCTGACACACGAATAGAAACAAACACAAAAACATATATATATAAATATAGATAGATAGCTATATAGATATCTATAGAAAACAGGAAAAAAACGCTGGTTCTATTAGAATTTTTTTTTGCACTATAAAGACCTGTTTGTCGAAGGCACTTAAGTAAATGGATGATTTGCTGTATGTCTGAACCAAAGAAATAAAAGTCCATACTATATTGAATGAAATCGCAATCGAATCGCACTGCATCATAAAAGGGGTGAATCGTAACGCATTGCATCGGTAGCTGCTTCATATGTATTTTTATTGTATTGCTTCGTTGGCTATGCACTGAGATATATAAATACTATATATATACATCATAAAGCCAAATATACAGTGTGTTTACTAATAAAATGTAAATTATAGTGTAATTGTGAACTGTAATTGTCAAACCAACCTACAGCAATATAACGTCTGAGCTGAAGATCATGGAATTAAAACAAATGTACACTCATGTCAGATAGGTAGAGTGTATATTACCCTGAGTGCGGACAGGATCCGACATGGCACTTGGGTCTCCCACCCCCTGTGTGTTCACCGCTCTGATGATGAAGACGTAGACGGTGTTTGGTCGGAGCTCTCTGACAGTGTATTGCGTGTCCTTCACGTGATCAGCTACAGTCTGCCAGCTGTTACTCACCAGCTGGCTGCAAACAGAGATGAGAAGCAATAAACTCACTGCTCGGAAAAAACTGCACACACACACACACACACACACACACACACACACACGTCTCACGTGGCTGCCTCAGGCAGATGCGGGGGATTTTATGCTGATATTATTGTGGGCAGTATGCCTGTTTCAACCAGCTTGCTATAGATGGGTTTAAGCTATTGATGCAGTAGCTCAACTGTGTAAAATTTGTTTTAAAGCTTTGTTGTAGTGAAAATAGGATTCTCTGACCTAATATTAGATCATGCAATCAGTCAAGGCTGCTCCAGCTTGCAATAGGCTGCACTCACGAAGACAATTTGGTGTAACAAAAAAAGTAAAGGGTGAAGTCATTCTCTGCCATTTGTTTAGGCCATATTGTACTCTGACAAACAGAAACCATGAAGCCACCAATAGGAGGCAATCCAGGGTGAGGCCTTGCTTAAGGGCCCAGCAATGGCAGGACGTTTGGGCTGGGATTTAAACTTGTGACCTTCTGATCCAGAGTCCAATGCTTTAATCGCTGAGCTACCGATACACATGGTATATCTACAGGTTCACGAACTTCTCAAAAACATACCAGTAGGTTGATTAGATACTCTAAATTACCACTAGATGTGAATATGTTTGTATATGATGCTGTTAAATGACTAGAGTCTGGTCTACACCTAGTGATATGCCAAGTCATGCTAGCTCCAAATTAGCTTTGATGTAAAAGCACACACTCTTTTTAGTGATTGCATTTAAATCCAATATTTAGTAGCGGCTTTATACTGGTCAGGTTGAATTCGATGTCCATCATAAAAACACTGGACATAAAGCAGGAATGCACTCTGGTGCATGGGACAGCAGTTTTAGGAGTTTGGACCGAACAGGAGAACACCATTGTGGGAGAAAATGCTAAATAAAAGAGAGAAACCTATGGTCAGGATAGAACTGGGAAATATAAACCTGCAGCACAATTGGTGCAAACAGGTTTGATGAAATAGACTTTTACTACTAAAATAAGCTTGTTTCCAAGCTAAAGAACGAACTGTTAGACATCACATTTACTTTTAGATCCATTAAAGTTGGCGTAATCATACAGCAGAGCAAATTCGATTTTCTGCTTGTACTCCTAGACAAAAGTTGACTGGACTTAAATTCTCTATCCGTTCCCCCAAACACAGAGTGGTGTGTCTAGAAGGCAATATCACCTTCCATTCCCCTTAACCGAGACCTTTTCATGACCTAGAAACACTTACAATTAAACTTCAGTCCACCGCACAAGCCTGAGGCAACAGAGTATTGACTAAATACAACGAGCCAAATCACACACTGGGCACCGATGCTCGAGCATGGCACAGCCCCAGCGCTTTCCTCATAAATAAGCCACTAAATCCATCACCGCTGGCACTCACTAAGGGCGACCCTGGTGCCCGGTTAACCGAACCGCATCTGTGCCATGAGCGTGAAGGGCACTGGGTACAGCATACCAGGACCTGGTTCAGGCAGCGCATACATACCCAAAGGCCTCTATGACATACGCAGACACGGAGGAAGCATCCTCAGATCCGGGGCGCCATGACAGAGACACACTGCTCTTGGTGACATTAGTGACCTCTGGTTTGGAAGGAGGCCCCGGGAGAGCAGTGGTGTTGTGGGATACGGAGTCTGTGAACTCAGCCGACTCTGACAAGAAAAGAAGGAGAGCAGAAGCAGAGGGTAAGAAGTGAGAATGATGGAATATTCGAGCAAAAAGTGCTCCTGCTGAATTGAGATAAGAACCTCGGACGTCTAAGAAGGCGCTCCATGAAGTCTCTCCACTTGAGCTGGTGGCCAAGCAGGTGTACAGACCCGTATCTGAGAGCTGGAGGAAAACAAAAGAACATCAGCAGATAAGTTAGAGAATAGCTGAGTTAATTATTCACATCATTCACACACAGATAAACTCAGGCCTTAATTTCCATCCTGATAGTTGCATCCATGTTAGAAAATAATCTCTGATATCAATCCCTTTTAATGGAATTTTGGATTTACTTTCTATTCGCTTTGCTAGCGCTATTATAATTCTGTCCATTAGTTTTACACAAAATCACTGTGTATCATGTGCACTTCATGTCAGTTTGGCTACAATAATAGCAAACAAGGTCCACACTAATAAGATGATTCTTTAATAATCAACTAAATGTACAATTTCTTTATAGAAAGAAAAGAAAAACTGGTATGGTAGCTATCATGAAATACCAGTGAAGGATGTCTGGTGTTAATGAGGCGATGAGTTCCTGACATTGCCTTATTATTATTTCATGACATTATTACCGATTAAAGAAAAGAAAAAAGATCACTGTGATTGAATTGCGTGTTATTCTTTCTAAGATATATTTTGTGCTATTTGGCTCTTCTTTCTCTCTAATTAAAAAAAAAAATAAGTGAAGCAGATGTGCTTTAGTGCTTTGGTTTGTCCGGCTGTCAAACCCCTTTCTCTGTATGCTCGGCACAAACACATCCGCTTCCACAGATTCAAAATGAATGCTAATACCGCTAGCATTGCCATTACGCTCATCATCTCCCACACTGCTACTGTAACTAGCTGAGCTGAGTCTCTGCTGTAAATGTGTCAACTGGAATTACATTCTACGATGGACTTTTGCATTCATTAAATATGAAACAGCACTAGAAAATAATGAGTTTAATAATATACTGTGCTCTGCAGAAACAGTGTCGGAGTTTGAGAGACCTTAACAGATATAAACAATAAATAAGCACCAGAGATGCTAATCATAAACTTATGCATTCATTATATTCTTATATGTGTTATGTTTTACTGTGGGGTTTTCCTTTGTATATCTTAATACACTGGTAATCTGGCTAACTAGTTAGCTAGTTAACTGGTTCGTATGGGCTTTTATAACTTAGCTAGCTGAATCAATATCCCACAAGGTTCGAGTGCTAAATCTGTTTTCTTTTGAGTACATCAGATCCCTTTTATAACAATGAATACATTTTTGTATTATTATTTTTAATATTAAAATGCTAATATTAAATGAGCACAACGATCTAAACTTGCGTATCGATCCTTCGATGGAGTTTCAGGATTTGAGGAATTAAATGTTTTTTCCCCAAGCCTTATTTCAATACAGGACTTTTTAATTATTGTAATCAACTGCTGTGTGTTCCAGACTGCACGGATATTATGGTGGAAAAAAATGCGTTAACCTCTGATGGCTTCCACGAAAGTGCATCGGAAAGCGCGAGAGGCGCCACGTGACTCGCTAAAGTGCTGACGTTAATTGCGTTAATAAATTTCATTTTGAACTCAGCACCACTGCATTGCCAATGCGACTGCACTGATGCAGCGAACATCACGTTTCCCTCTGTGCTGATTTCCGTAACAATAGCACACAATATGAACTTTTTTTGTTGTCCTTCTGGCTTTTTTTTTTTTACGCTTTCATATTTTTTATATGTCTCTCTTTCTCTTATCGACTTTCCTCAGACTGCCACAAGCTACAGTCTTTCATTTCCATGTGTGCCTCTGCTCCATTAGGCTGATTCAGAGACAAATGATTTAAGTAAAATTGACATTCAAAGGGAGATAAGCATTCAGGTAAGAGCTGTGTGGGCATTTCATATTCGCTTCAGAGACGTGTGTGTGCGTGTGTGTGTGTGTATATGCGCCTGTGTGTGTGCCTTTAATTTACCATAAAGAGCTGTCCTTGAGGAAGAGCCCAGATTCTGTCAAAGCCAAGCTTAAGATGTCTCCAGCATTTAGCAATTTATTAGAAAATCAATACACTTTATTCATCTTTAAACTGAATGCACTTGTCCATCTAAATCATGCCTGTCTGACATCAGTGAGCGAGAAATATCCCTCCTTCTCTCCTCCCATCCCCTGTCATACCTTCCATATTTGTTCCTTCGCCAAGGCACTTTTATTTCCCTCATTTCCTCACTATCGCCCCCCTGTAATTGGTTCATAAGCAGTGAAATGCAACGTAAGCATATTAAAACGGACGATGAAGCAATGATGTAATGATTAGACCTACAATGTGTCCAAAGTTATAACGCATATAAAGACAATGTGACTTTATAGGAATGATGTAATGACTAGCTATTCACACAGGGCAACTTTATAGTGCCATTTAAACGGTTGTATGAAACAATGTTACTTTTTATAGCAATAACACAATTACTACATTAGCAATGTGGCTAGTCAAGGATTGAGTCACATGACTTCTTTAGCAATTGGCTTGAATTTCTGTATATATATATATGCAGTGGTACCTTGACCTATGAGTACATTAATGTACGAGTTTTCCGAGGTACGAGCGGTCACTCTGCCGATTTTTTGCTTTGTTACGCGAGCAAAAGATTGAGGTATGAGCTCGAAACGCCACTGCTAGATGCCGAAGCAAAGCCAGAAAGCGAAGATTGTGACGAAAATTAAGATAAGCAAAGAAGAAAAAGTACAAAATTTAAAGTTTAGGGATACGCAGTGTACAGTAGTGATAGTAAAAAACTAGTTTTCCCTCCTCCGCTAATCACCTCTACCCCAATTAATGACGTAGATAGGGACCGAAAAACTGGTCGTACGTAACTTTGAGTTTAGCAAGAGAAGCCAAAACAACATTGCTCCTCACAGCACCAGAAGTAAGCATAACAGCATTTAAATGACATACAGTAAATACTATAATACAATGTTTGAAATCTGTCATCATACAGAGATTTTAGTTGTTAAATGTGTATTATTGACTGTAGCAACAGATGAACATGAAGGCCTTCACTTATGCAGCTCAAACACATGAAGGTTGAAAGTTTTCGAGGTAGGTCGAATGCAACAGTAGTTACTCGGCTGCATGACAGGGAGCATCTGCTGCACTGTTAAGTATTAAAAATGTATTGTAGTGTATGTAATGAAGTGCATTAGGGCAGTCAACAAGCATTATATATGCAAATAAATCCAAAATAATGCAGCGAGTCCGCTACTCTGATTACATGATTTGATGTAGCATATGGAATATGAAATAAAGCATATACAGAAGCAAATACGCAATCCCTCAAATATACAATATGTTTATATAGAAAATGCAAATCACAAAGAACACACCTTAACATTCTGGATCTGCAGGCTGCCTGCCTCTAGCAGAGACATCCGAGGCTCTTTAGCCAGCAGACTCACTCCGTCCTTCAGCCAAGTGACCGTGGGTTCAGGTTCTCCAGACGCCCTACAGCCGAGAACGGCCAGGCTGCCCTGTGCCACTGTCTGATTTGTTGGCCCGTGCTGAATAATGGGTGGTGGGCGGTCTTTCAGAGCTGTCAAACAAAAAGCAAACATGTGCTTTAAAATGCATAGCAATTTCCTTTGACGCTTCTCCTGACCTTGCAGGAGAGCAGACACTTACTGCCAGCATTTTGCATCTCTCAATGATGGATGTGGTCTGAAATGTAGCACCTGTTCTTGCGGTCAGTCAAGCAAAAAAAAAAAAGACACCTTTGATTGTGCGGTTGCCGGCACGGATTAAAAATGGCTTGCCTGAGAGGCTAATTAAAGTCCTTTTCTTTGCAGCACCTTTCAACATTTTCACACTCCCTTCCTCTTTCTCGCGCAGTCCTTCGTCTAAATTAGTTGCTTACTGTATATTTATTAAGCAAACGCTCCTGACGAGCGACGTTTTTATATCTTTGCAAATCTTACAACAGCCCAAGCACTACCAATCTCCGTATTTTTCTCGTGGCTTGACATTAATCATATGCATTACAATGATATACAGGTTCAGCGAGCCTGAAGAAAGCTTTATATCATAGCAACCAAAACCCTGTGACTCCAGTTATTTTCAAACTAGTGTCCAGCCATTGAATCTTTAGTGTATGTGTTACACCAGACACAAAATATTTCACGTTTCACCTTAATAAAAAAAAAAAAAAACTAAGCAAAGGGAAAATGCTGAAATCCATTTATAAATTAATGCATTAATAGCATGCAAAGGTGTAATCTATGAAATTACATTAAGACCTTTGGTCTAAAACCTTCATTCTTGAGGCTTTTTTAAACCAAATCACAAACTACATTTCTACATATTTTTTTTTACAAAATTTTCTCCCCACAAAAAAACAAAAAACAAAAAATTACCATGTCTAAAAACATTAATTATAGAGAATTATAGCTTGATTTACAAATGCCACTGATGAAAAAAATTCCTGAAAAATGAGGCGCAATCTAGGAATAGTTATGGCAACCAGGTCTTGACCCAAATGGGGCAAACAATATCAGTGAACTTTAGTTTTTTTGTAAAATAATGTAGAAATAGATACATTAAAAACCAAAGCTTGTCGAGACAATCAAATTAGTCAAGTGAGGAGTTTGATCCGTCTGCTTAAGAGGTTTTATGTACTTGGTAGCTGATTAACTTCCTTCTCATGCTTTGATCCTGCTGTTGTCATGGGCTGTAGCAAAAAAATGCAGACAAGCGTTATACCAAAATACCCATTTACAGTGTTAGACATTAATGAAGCAAATAGAATTCGTTACTGTACTTAAGAAGGTTTTTTACGTATGTGGTCAATGCTCTGGTCAAGCAATCAGTGAGCCACCAATCAGGGTCGAGCGCACGCTCTGTTTTAAACTTCTTCTGATTGGCGCTTGTGTATTTACTGATCACCAACATACAGTTCAGAATCAGTTCAACATCAAGCAGAACATTACGAGATGGAATAAACGATGAAAAAACTCCAGACTCGAACTCACCACAACAGCTGTGGAATTATTTCCGCGATTTTGTGAAGTAGTTAAATAAAACGTTTTGGGGCTCGTGATAACTGTAATAGAAATCACAGTGTTTGACTCATTAATATCATTCTATTAAGAGATCAGTGTGCTGAGAGTCACATTCGAGTCTTTTCACATAAATTGAGTTGATTAAGCAAAGAGTCTTGTGACAGAAATCATAATAGGAACATTACAGCCATAATAAATCATAGAATTTTAAATACTTAAGTACATTTAAAGGCGAATACGTCTGTAGTTTTACTCAAGTGAAAGTTTTAAGGGACACTTTTACTTTTACTGGAGTCGTATTTTACCGAATTAATCTTTACTTTAACTCAAATACATGTTTTCTGAACTTCATTCACTACTGCCATTTATACAAAAGAATACATGCATCATTATTATTATTATTATTATTATTATTATTATTATTATTATTATTATTATTATAATTATTATTATTATTATTATTATATATAAAAAAAAAACACCGTTTTTGCGTTTAATACTTAATAGAGTCTAGGATGCAGCACAAAGAATTGTGTCCCCATCATTGTGATCTGATCCCTTTTTTCTCTGCCACTTTTGCTCCTTCCTGCACCACTTCCCCTCTCTCCCTCCTTTCTTTCTTGACCTCGCTCACTCACTCGTCCTCTTCCTCTCAATTGATATGCACGGCAACCCAGCAGTCGCTGCTTCGAGGGTAACGCGCTCCTTCTGCGGAGAGGGCCTCGAGCAGATGTTAATTCAATAATGTCTGCGTGAGCAGGCCAAGACAAAATGGAAAGGAAGCAGAATATGGCTCCCAACTGGCGGCGCCACAGCACTTAAGATAATGATACTCTTTGAGAGAAGAAGTGGGTGTAAATGTGTGTCTCTCCATCAGCAGCCCCCATGTTACACTTTATGGGCTTCACTCGCTTTTCAGGCCATCCAAAGTCTTTTTCTCCTTCAAGCCAGAGAAAAAGGTTGATGAGGATTTGTTAAGGATTTCTTCTGAAATCAAAGTGGAACACCAAAGCCACCGCGTCTAGAATGAAGTTCAATTTTCGACATGCCTACAATGTTGTACTCTAAAGTACAGAAGAATGAAAGGAAAATGTGGATATTGCACTCATACGTCTTTTTGGAGGCCAAAAAATGATCAGGTGCACATCTGTGTATGTGTGTGCAGAGGAGTGTGTCTTGAAATCTTTCAGGAACGGTCAACTATTGATTGATGTTCACAGAAATACAGCAGAAAGACATTTCCATTTGCCTGCTGGATATTACTGAAACATTCTTACGTGTCTGCATTCTTCAAAACATGAATTTTCACTTCAAAGATGATTGATAAGCATGAATGTAATATGGATAGAAACTTCTGAAGAACTTGTAAAGTCATGGTACAAATGTGTTCGAAAATTCAACACGCTCACCATCCGACACCTCCAGCTGGGCCTTGGCTAGTATGCTGCCAGCCACTGTGAGAGCCTGGCAGATGTAGTAGCCTGCGTCTGAGCGCTGGACTGAAGCGATGCTCAGATCTCCATTCTGAGCCACCGAGAAGCGACTTCCTGCCTGAGCAGGCTGATTCGGAAAAAGCAGGTCCTGAGAAAAAGAGGGAAAATAACAGATTCAATCTAAAATCTCAGCAGGGTAAACAAACACTGATTGCTAGGAAAAGTCTACATTGAACAAAACAATGTGATTAGGATTTGATTGCTGAACTGTTAGAAGTGTGGTGTTTCTTATCTTGGACTTTTTGATTAACACGCCACTTTTTCTAGAACTGAGCAGCTTGGAAGCCACACCTCCTTCCCTAGAACTGACCAGTTTAAAGGCCACACTTCCTTCCACTGAATTGACCACCTTAGAGGCCACACCTCCTTCCCTAGAACTGACTAATTCAAAGGCCACACCTCCTTCCACTAAATTGACCAGCTTAGAGGCCACACCTCCTTCCCTAAAACTGACCAGTTTAAAGGCCACACCTCCTTCCACTGAATTGACCAGCTTAGAGGCCACACCTCCTTCCACTGAACTGACCAGTTTAAAGGCCACACCTACTTCCACTGAAATGACTAGTTCAAAAAGCACACCTCCTTCCCTTGAACTGAGCAATTTAGAGGCCACACCTCCTTCCATTGTACTGACCAGTTTAAAGGCCACACCTCCTTTCCTAGAACTGACCAGTTTGGAGGCCACACCTACTTCCATTGAACTGATTCGCTTAAAGGACACATTTTTCTTTTTTAGAACTGTGAGTTTATAGGCCACACCTCCTTCCCTTGAACTGACCAGCTTAAAGGACACCCTATGTGCCTTGAACCTACCAGTTTAAAAGCCATACCTCCTTCCTTTGAACTGACCAGCTTAGAGGACACACATCCTTCTCTAGATCTTACCAGCTTACAGGTCACATCTCCACCTGCCACACCTCCCTTCCTTTGAGGCCACAAATCTTTTCATATATGCCTCCATTCCTGATATTAACAGACTTGCAAAACATACCATTTGGCAGGTTTATGAAGCATCTGTTCAGTTTAACATTCATGGAGGAACTCCTTTAACATTTCTACATGCTGGAGGCTATTTTTCAATAAGTACAACTCTAGAAGTACAACTAGTTTGCGAATTCAAGTTTTCTACATGCGGGGGCTCAAAGGGGATGCGGTTGTTGCATATACAATGGCACAGAGGCCAAGAGTGGGTTCATGACTTCGTGTCGAGGCTGGTCCATAATTAACGTTTGAACCGAGCGGTGTTCAGCTGCCCGCCATGCCCTTGGGCAGAAGCCAGCATTCTGAGCCAGACTTCACCACCCACTTAAAGCCTTGAGATCTCTTATCTCCCTTTGCCTCTAATGAGATTTTTCTTCATTCAAAGTCCTCAAATCTGCCCAAGTGACAAGAGAGGAAGGGCATTAGCCCCAATTCAATTAGCCCTAATGACTTGAATTCAGTAAATTAATAAGTTTTGAGATGACAAACGACCCCCCTGTGAGTTGGGTGACATACGACTGATGACCACTTCATTACACTTAAGGTAAAATCTGAGCATTTATCCATCCAATTAATTGCTTAATTGAGCACAATACTTTGTTTTAATCTGCAAAACAATCAGAGTGAGACCACTGGCAGCTAGTTTGAAGTAGAACATGTCTCCGTTTTTTTGTCTGCGAGCGCCGATTTGCAGATTTTGCACCTCGTTGCATAAACACCCACACAAACACATTAATCCCCCATGAATATGCAAACAATGTGGAGAACACTGACCTTGCTCCCCTCTCTCTGCCAGAACACAGCAGGCTGCGGGTTTCCCTTGGCCTCGCACGGGAAGGTAGCAGTGCGTCCCTGCATCACAATCTGGTCCCTGGGCTGCACGACAAACTGGGGTGCCTCTGAGGTGAAAGGTCAGATGGGTATCATTGCAAACACGGAGACACACGCGGTTACGCTTTCACTTGTAGGAACGTGAGCACATAGGTGTGGTCATGTTTAATGCAAAAGCCACGGTGTTGAGAAGCCGTGCGTTCCTAATTAACATGCAGCATACAGCGGTTTGAAAAGGTGCAAAACACAGTGTGTTTACTAATGCCTCCTGTTGGCGAGGTGGAACGTTCCGGCAAAGAAAAAAAATGGCTGGGTTTCTAATCTGGAATTTGTTTCCTGTTCTCGTCTTCCTGAATCTACTTTTTAGAATCGAATGCATTCAAGCCTTGTTTTAGTTCAGGTCGCAAGATAATCGGTTTGAAATTTGAGATCGATTATAGGGGTTAAAGGTTTATTGAAGGGGTAAAAGTCAGGCAAATGCATGCTTGTAGTAGCATGGTACTGTATGGGTGGGTACTTACCAGGATGAGCTGGTAAATGAGCAATGAGGGCAGGAAAGTGATTGGATGAAGGGGTGACATTCACAACATCAGACACGAGCACAACAACCAGAGAAGAGGAACAAAAAAACACATTCAGACATCAAGTACACAAATGAATTTAGGACAAAAACACGGAGTCCACTGGGTGAGTGATGAAATGGATCTTAAATCTCACGGATTCTGAAGGGAGCTTAATAATGCAGCATGTTGCCCTTAATGTGACATCCTGGAGATTTCCGAAATGGAAGCTGTGGCTAGACGCCGACAAATATTGCCGAAGCCTAAATCTCAAATGCCGTACCCATGCGTCACATCTCACCGTGTATTTTTTTTTTCCTTCTGTACCCCCACCTCATCCTGTGTGCCAGAAATATTGCACTGTATATTGGTTTGCAACTGACTGGAGTATGAGAGCAGGCTTTAAACTGTCATTAAGTTCCTAATTTCTTGAACTTAGCAGGAGGTCAGTTTCAGACGGCCATGGCCCTGCTCTTTCTTTCACACTAAATGTGTGTGTGTTTGTGGGTGCACATGGATGTTTGTGCATCACAGAACTCCCACCGGTCAGGGAATGACACAAGAGGGAGATGGTCCTGACAGGCTCGGCTCCAGCTGGGAAAAATAAACTGGCCTGTAAACAGTGCTGCCTCCTCCTTGGTGAGGCTTTGGTAATATTACACTGAAAAGCAGGGTTTCAAATCCTGCTGTTGGTAGAATAACAGCTTTTGGCTTCAGAAAACACATATTTTCTTCTATTTCATAATGCTAAATTGACCAAATTTATGCACATATCAAATGTTAAGTTCAAACAACCAGGCAGTGATGCCCAAAAGTCAATGTTAGATGTGTTAAGTATCCTGTGATGCTTTTCAGATGACCGCAGATGTAAAGAGTGGTTACAGTAACACTATACTTGCCGTTTAGTTAAACTAATCCAGCCGCTCTCCTCCTTCTCACACTATTCTGTGTAAATTCTATTGATCTTTTTCCACAAATCAGCAGGGATTTGACATCGCAGATCTGAAATACTCAAACCAGCCTGCTCTGCGCTGACAACCATGTCAAAGTTAATAAGATCACATTTTCTCCATTGTGATGTGAATATTAATTGAAGCTCGTAAACTGTATGTGCATGGTCATATGCGTTCCTGTGCTGCCACATGATGTCACATCATATGCCACATCTGGATGAATAATTTTATGTTAATACCCGGAAGCACATGTGTAAATAAAATAGGGGATATAATGCAACATACTGTATAGAAATTTACAGAAACTAAACTTGTACAGTTGTTCAGCTTAAGCTGATCATTCAGGTTGATAAATAGTATCAACCAGATGTCATGTGGAACTTTCCGGTAACTTTTTATCTCGTGTGACTGAGGAAGCAAGAAAAATATCATTCAAAACATTGTCTTTTCGTGAGTCAGGAAACTATTGTTTCGATTTGATCAGATTTGCGATTTGACAAAATTCTGCTGTCAGGCAAAATGATTAGGAGCACGTTTTCCTAATGTTCTTTTTTCTTTCGACAATGAAGCATGCCGAAAAGCAGGGAAACGCTGGGGAGCGCACAGCATGTGGTCCGAGCTGGTTATATGGAGCTGCGGCTCTATAAATAAAACATGCTTCTTGTGTGACTTTCAGAAATATTCAACTAGAAATTATCCTAAAGCATATCCATCAGTATTCCGCGCAGACACGGAGGCTAACGGGAAACGTCTCTAACAGGAAAAAGGTCCTGTAAAACCCGATTTGATCAACTCCTTCTGAATACAAAAAAAAACCTTGTCTAACACAGAATTTAACAATTAAGTTTCATCTGCGGAAATAATTAGCTGGTTGACATAAATGACAACAAATGTGTTTTCCGCTCTCCTCGTGCGCTTTTGTCTTTCAGTAATGTGCGAGCACTCCAGGACTGCACTTATTGCCTACTCCTCGTCTCTCTATAATGGCAATAAATTCAGCAAGCCTGATATTTAATTAGTTTTATAAGACATTATATTGATTCTGTTAATTATAGGATGTTCGGTGTGTAATGATGCATCGACTGTCTGATTGAAATTTATTAGCCTCTGCTGAGTTGCGTGTGGGTGCAGATAAAAATCTTTGCAAATGTACGTAGCGTGCATTGAGAATTGTTAGGAATATGGCAAATGCATCTGTATTGAAGGCGGGTCTCATTAAACTAAAATTGATTCATTTTATAATGTGGCCTGTGTGAATACTTGATTCTGATTGGCTGGAAGGTGTATGTCAAGTAGTGATTGGTCGTTGACATGAACGATTCATTCATTTTGAACGAGTCTTTAATGTGACTCAGAAGAACGAGTAGTTTCAAAGAGTCATTTGTTTATATGACCATGAGCAAAGCATCGCAAAATCTCCGTAGGTCATGTACAGGAAACAGAATTGAGTAGTTCACCTCGTGACTCTTTTAGTCCAAGTCGTTCGTTCTTTTATCACGTGACTCTCATAAATGCTGTGCGGTGCATCACACAGGAAACAGAATCGAGTTTTTTATCTCATGAATGCTCTGGTCTGAGTCGTTCGTTCTTTTGTCATGTGACTCCCAAATTCGCTTTACGTTTTTTAACAGTGTGTTTTATTTCTGATCAAAGGAACGAAATAAACTAAATGATTTAAAAAAAGATTTGTTCATTTTAAAGTAAAAAAAAAAGATCTAATCTCCCCATCACTAGGGTCAAGCATACTTAGTTCAGTTTAATCACTCTTCTATGTGAATAAACTGCCTTTAACCACTGTAACCTACAGTTCCAGATGTTTTAAACATTTCCTATTCCCTTTAAATTTACACCATTTAATTTACATGGTAAATATTTCAAATTTAATAAATGCCATATTCGGGTGGTTCTTTGCCCCTGCGTCGTGCATAAAATCATTAGATCAGAGAGATAAATCAGACTCTCTGGTTACCTTATATTGATCAAAAACAAGGCACTGTGGGGAATCAGTGCATCTAAATTGCCCCTAGGTGTAAATCTGTGTGAGTATGGTTCCCTGTGATTCTCGGTGCATTCCCAGGACCAGCGTTCCCGGGATTTCACCATTATAAAGCACTTACTGAGAATAAATGAATGAATGAATCTAATCACTCCACCAAGTCATACTTGCATCTGTTTCAAAACAAAGCCCAAAGACAAGCATGCAAAAAAAAAGTCTCTGAGAGAGACATGGAGGTCGACTCACCCCTGACTGTAAGCGTAGACGACGCTTCGAGTTTGCCCACCCGGTTCTCGGCGACACACGTGAAGCTTCCCTGGTCCCCAGAAGACACTTTCTTAATCCGTAAGACAAAGTCGTCCTTTTCGTATTTCATCTCGTACCTGTGCGGAACAATGCAAGCAGCCTTTAAACACATTTTGCGAGCTCAAAGTTAACCGCTCTCATGTCGAAGCGCAGCGGGAGCTCGGTGCGGAGAGAAAAAACAGTGATTAGCAAGAGACAGTTTTAGAGGGGAAAAAAGTAAACAAAGAATAATGGGATGGTGGAGCACTTTTGTGGGGAACAAAAGCCCCTTTTTTTTCTAAAGCCCTTGAGAGAGTCCATACTGAAGATGATTTGGTAAAGTGGAGAAAAAGGGTGTCAATTATGCAAGCATCAAAGCTATGCTGAAATGAAAGGTGCTTTCAGCCAGAACCCTCACTGTTCTGCTATTTCAATATTTATGAAGAGTAACCCACTGTGTTTGGCATGTGTGCGTGCATGCATATGTGTGTGTGTGTATGTCTGTGTGTGTGTGTGTGTGTGTGTGTGTGTGTGTGTGTGTGTGTGTGTGTGTGTGTGTTCATCCATAGAAAAGAAGATCCTAAGGGTCTGGGGTATCTGGGGCAAGCCTTTAAAATGAAATTCTGCAATTTTCATTGATAAATAAGTATAAGGGGCATATAAAAGCATGGCCACTACAGTACCCAGTGTGTTCTTTTAAAAAAGAAAATAGCATTTACAAATTCAATACCCCTTTCACCTATCCAGCAGTTGTATAAAGTATTTGAGTAAGTGTACTTTGTTACTGTACTTAAGTTATGTTTTGGCTACTTTCCAGTTTTACTGAGTATCAAAGACATAAGCAACTTTTATGCAACTACATTTATGATTCAAACTACACCGATCAGGCATAGCATTATGACCACCTGCCTAATATTGTGTTGGCCCCTCTTTTGCTGCCGAAACAGTTCTGACCTGTTGAGCATTAACAGCTAACTTCTTTAGCAATTTAAGCTACAGGAGCTCGTCTGTTGGATCGGATCTGCTGGGCCAGCCTTTGCTCCCCACGTGTATCAATAAGCCTCGGGTGTCCATGACTTTGTCGCCATTTCACCACTGTTCCTTCCTCAAAGCACTGCAGACCAGAAACATCCCACTGCAGTTTTGGAGATGCTCTGACCCAGTCTTCTAGACGTCACAATCTGGCATTAGGCATCAGGTTTGTTTTTTTGACCGATCATTTGCGCAGTCGCGTCAATTATTATATCATGTCACAATCAATGAAGCTGGTCTCGTAGTGTGCACCCACCGCACGGAGGAGTTCCCTTACTCATACACTCAGAAAGGGGAGGCATGGGTTGGGTGATGTCATGTCAGTGAAGAGAGATGAATCCAAATCTGAATAATGGATGACAAAAATTTGGCTTAAGCAACACAGAAATCCAAGTAATGTCACGTATTCAACCTATTTCGGTGTCTCTCTGGAGGGGAATTGTGGGTAAAAGAGTGGAGGAGAGAGCAGACATGCACAAGGGGTCTCCAACTAAGCTGTTGTTTAGTGGATGGAGAGGTAAAAAGAGGCCAGCGCCACACAGGAGACCACCTGATACATGACTCGCCACTTCGCACCACTCTCACACCTCGAGCAGCTGCAACATCACACACACGCACACACACACACACACACACACACACACACACACATATCAACCCACATACTTTTAGTTTTCCGAAAAGTTGTATGTAGTATTATAAATTGTAATCCACATAAAATAAGTAGGTAATTATTCATAACTAATTTTTCATGAAAATGTAAAAAATCAAGAAAAAATCACAAACAATTCTTAATTATTTGCTATAATAATTAAATATATATGACGATTAATACATCAAAGATATATATATATACTACAGAACTACAGAAGCCAAACCTCATTGTAGATCGGCGTTCAAGCTTCTTAGCAGTAAGCACGCTGTGTGTTCAATCAAATCTGTCATTAAATACCGCACTATTGAGGTTTACAAAAAAAGATTCTTTTACGTGATTTGGCTGGCTGTAAAACATACTGATGGAGGGTTAATGGAATACGAGTTGATTTCATTCCACCACGCAGGACGGCCGTCTTTCTTCGTTAATGTAATGTAATGAGATGGAAATCGGAGGTCGGAGTCAGGATTGATGAGCTGAATGCGCAGCAAACACTGTAGCGCCGTGCCAATTTACTGCACGGGCACCGTGAGCACTAGGCAATTATGAAATCCGTACAAAGAACAGTTCTAGATGACTGCTGTGAGCGTTCGGAGGGGAAGCGGCTGCGAGCGGAGAACACGTATTCAGGAGATGTCCTCCGTCGTTCATCTAGCCGCTGCCTTTGTTCTGTGGAGGGTATTGGACAGTGTGTGGGGGTTCGAAAATGCCAGAACAAAGCTGGTAGAGAGCGTAACACGTGAGAGGGAAATCGTGCGAATGAATACTGTAGCACCTTTACTTGTTCGTATTTCCTTTCTGCTTGTGCACTTTCTGTTACACCTTTATGTAGTGTTATACACAATTGCAGCTTCTCCCTATCATCTTAGCATACACACAAGTATTGGCATAGAGGTCAATATCAGGGTATCAAGACATTTTTTCCATGACCTTTTTTGCCCCACAAATCATTCAATCCCATGCTTAATCTAGCAAAATAAAAGCACTGCTGTTATATAGATTTTTTAAACTGCAATAACATTAATGAATATTTTTGTGCAATAGCAACTGTGCAATAATCTTTTTTTTTTCTGCTCTGTTTCTGCTTCGTATTTGCTCATTTTTGTGCTGTAACATGGAAATTTCCCCATCTTATCATATGGCACAGGAAATATCAAAGTTTTGAGGGAATAAGGATTCCCCCTACTTCCATGTCATGTGATCTATCAGTGGTTCTCACAATTCTATAAATATGTTTATGTTAGGTCCCTAAAATAGAGGAAATTGTTTTAATATATAGTGTATTTAATATGTGTTTTGTATATTATATAAAATTATAGTGACTATTATTAAATTCTAGCATGGTTTACATGTGTTACCTCAATATCACCCAAAACAAATGTGTGTAAAGAATTTTAGATTTCTTGTGTGTTATACAGCTAAAAGAGCCGGGGAAAACTGACCCCAAAGAATCCCAATGCTACAAAATGTGTAGAGGACATGTTCATGTTATGTTTACAGAGTCTCAATCATTTATTCACAGACGTTAAACTTTAATTTGGGTCAAATTGACCCCTTGGATAGTAGCAGGGTTAAAGCTTTTTTTATCCTATTTAATGTGAACTGCACAGTTTTATGCACCACATCACTAACATTTGATTGGTTGCTCAGGTAAAAGCATTGATAAACACATGCATATCGCAGGGGTGGGATCTGGAAATTGTCTGAATAGTACTTAATAAGTGTCTGAATAAGATTTCAGCATGAAGACCTTGAAAAAAATGTGATTTCCAAAAAATTATTAGCTAATATTTTTTAAAGAAATAGTTTTTTTTTTTTTTTTGAGTGGAACTAACACTCATACTACTTTTATACCAAAGACTGTTGAAAGAACATTTACTTATAATCTTATACTCCAGTATTCATCTTAGTTCTCACTCTCCAGTGTTCTGTATTGTTGAAAGATTTATGATCAAACTCTTGATGTCACCCAGATGAGGATGGGTTCCCTTTTGAGTCTGGTTCCTCTCAAGGTTTCTTCCTCATAACATCTAAGGGAGTTTTTCCTTGCCGCAGTCGCCACGGCTGCTCATCAGGGATAAATACACACCATTCACCTTCACTGCTGATTTCTGTAAAGCTGCTTTGAGACAATGTCTGTTGTGAAAAGCGCTATACAAATAAACTTGACTTGACTTGACTTGACTCAACTGAATATTATATTTAAAGGTAGATATTTCAAGGTTTCTATCAGCATCTTTGTCATGTCTGGGAAACAATTATATGCTTAGTTTAGTTTTCTTTTTTTCTGACATACACTAGAAAAAGATTTGACAGCGATGGAGGTGATAGAGAGTACCAGTTGTAGGTTTTAGTTCATTTCCAAAATCACTTTTTTTTTATTATGAGGGGATGCAAATTTTTTTAGCTCATAAGTAAAAGGTTTCATAGACTTGTAGGGGTTAAAATATTATAAAACAAATACCTTTTTATTTTCCTATTCCTAGTTTCATGTTTAAAGCAACAACAACCATAGCTAATATTCGCTCAGTATGTGGTGGTAGAAAATTCTGGCTTCATTAATATTTGAATATATGAATCCATTGAATAGTAAGTCTTGGGATTGGGACGCAATTTTGAAGAAATGCGACAGCTCTAATCTCCAACACCCGACTCGGGGGTTACAGCGCTGACATGTCTTTCAGTAATCCTGATATGTATTCATCTCTCGCTTTGTGCTCCTGCCAAAACAGTACAGTAAGAAAAAAAGAAGCACATCAGCCACTTAAGATGCAGAGAGTAACACCGCCACTGAGTACTGAGCACTGATTTGCATTCTGATCTCAAGCTTAGCATCTTAATCTGTATGTGTCACTGAGTTACACAGCAGTGCTACACCGGGGCATCTGGCCTGAGGAAGTGAAAGCACCGCTGGGAAGGTGGGTGTGAAAGGCACGAGGTTTGTCTCAGGTGTTTCCTGACCTGGTGCGGGGAATCTCTGCTTCGTCCTTCCTCCAGCGTAGTGACGGAGGGGGATCTCCCTGCACCTGGCATCTGAACTCTATGCTCTCGTCCACCAGCGCCACCTGGTTCACGGGCCTGCGCACGAACGTCGGCCGCTCTGCAATACACACACACAAATATACACTTGTAAACATGAAAAAAAGGAAAAATAACATCAATTTGCAAGCTTTCCTTTATTACTGAACAAGTCTTACCAAATACAGACAGCTGAGCCATCTCGCTCTCCCTTTCTCCCACCATGTTGGTTGCCACACACACGTACATCCCTCCATCGTTCTTTCGGGTGTTGGAGATGGTCAGCTTCCCACCTCGGATCTAAAAAAGGTCCAGTAAATCAGGTTATGTATATGCGTTGTGGCTGAATGAGCACAAATCTCCACAAACACACTCCATAATCTAGTAGAACATCTTCCCAGAAAAGTGGAAGTTATTATTACCGTGAAAGAGGACTGGGGTGATCAAAAAGCACATAATCATATGCTCAGGTGTCCACAAACTTCTGCCCATATAGGGTAGTTAATAATGCATTCACTGAACTCACTTGTTTATGTGCAGTATTTACATACTTTGAATTACAGGAATTACGGTCTCCGCTTCAATTTAGTAATATTTTGTTCGCATATTGAAATATATTTGCATGTTTAGTCACAAACCTGTTTACCAATTTACTTTCCTGCTTATTTCTTTACTTACTAATTTACTATCATGACGTATGCCTATAAGTAAACTAATTAAAGTTATTTGCTTATTTTTTTACTCAATCAATCAATAACTTGCATACTGGTTTACACATTTTACTCATTTACATAATCAATTACAGATTTACATACTGGTTTTCAAACGTAATTACTGCTTTACATATTTACTTACTAGTTGACATGCTTACTGGTTTGTGTATTTTCTTACTAGTTTACTTATTTACATACTTGTTTACTGGTTTACACACTTGCTTACTGGTTTACACGTTTTATTCATTTACATACTCGATTACAGATTTACATACTGGTTTACACACTTAATTACTACTTTACATATTTACTTACTAGTTGACATGCTTACTGGTTTACATATTTACTTACTAGTTTACTTATTTACATACTTGTTTACTGGTTTACACACTTGCCTAATGGTGTGCAATGTTACATACTTATTAACTGGTTTACTCACTTGCTTACTGGTGTGCAAAAAATACTGTTCTAGACTTTTACATACTTGCTTATTGATCTACTAATTTAAAAACCTGCTTACTGGTTTACATAGTGGTTTACTGGTTTACTTAATTGTATACTGGTTTACATACTCACTTTCTGGATTACTTACTTGTATACTGGTTTACACACCTGCTTACTGGTTGACATATATGTTTACTGGTTTGCAAATTGGTTTAGACTTGCTTACTGGTTTACATACTCTCTTACTGGTTTACACACTTGGTTTAATTGCTTACTTGCTTATTTACTTAAATAGCTGTTCACATATGTTCTTATCAACTTGCCTACATGTTGACTTGCTTAATTGCTTGTACACTTATTTATGTCGAGTATATTATCGTTCAAATCTCACAATAAAAACATATTGTGACTAAAGACTGAAATATTTCTACATATAAAGGAATATTGGTTTGTGAAATATTGCATGAAGTAAATGCAATGCAATGACTGTTGATTGAATGGAGCAGAGAGAATAAGTGCACTAATGATTATGATGTCAGTGTTGAATATGATGTGAGGTGAGCTGAGAGGTGAGACGAGATCCAGCACGCACGGTAATCCGGTCGTCTTTGAGGTCGAGTCGAGCTTTATCCTTTCTCCAGAAGGTGGTGGGCTCCGGGTGGCCCCGAGGAGCCTGACACTCCAACGTAGCCGATTCTCCTACTGCTATCACCACATCCTGAGGGTTCTGCCGGAAATCATCACGCAGGACTAACACAGAGATAGAGAAGGAGAGGAAGTGAGAGGGAAAGGGGGACAGAGAGAGAGAGAGAGAGAGAGAGAGAGAGAGAGAGAGAGAGAGAGAGAGAGAGAAAGAGAGAGATTTAATTATTAACTTTGTTATATTAAATTGTATTGAACATATTAACATAGTATTAATCTTCACCAAGAGCGATGACAGGAATAAAATGAGTGTGAGGCAAAGATGGAAAAAAATGTAGAGGAGACTTAGAAGGATAGAAGAGAAAATAGAAAGACAGGAAAAATAGAAAAATAGAGACAAAGATATGTGTTTCAAATAAAAGGAAGTAGTAAGGTAAAGATGGACAAATGAAATGATATGATGGGTGAGACAAACAGAGGATGAGACAGAGAAATGGGTGAAGGAAGAACATAATGGTGGAATATGAGTAATAAAGAGAAAGAAAAGGCTAGAAGGATGGTTGATGCAAAGACAGAACATTTCTGAGAAAGAGCAAGAGAGTGTGAGAGAGAGAGAGCGAGAGAGAGAGAGAGAGAGAGAGAGAGAGAGAGAGAGAGAGATGGAGAGAGAAATGTGAGACAGGCAGAAAGAAGTAAAAGAATGTGGTAAAAAACACCTGACAGATGCAGTAGCAAAGGCAGAATTTGAGGGAGTGGTGAAAGGGTATGATGGAAAGAGATGGAGAGAAAAAAATTTAGAAAGAATAATAAAGAAAGAGTAAGAGTTAAAAGTGGAGAAAATGAAATGAGAAGAAAAGGTGTGAAAAACCAAGCAGGTTGGAGAGAAACATGAGACAGAATGAGAGACAGAGGAGAGATTGTGAGAGAGAAAAGACAATGAGCGAGAATGAAACAAGTGGGGGGGGGCACACGAGTGAGACAGGAAGAAAAATGGAGAGAGATTTTAAAACAATGGATAGGGAATGAAGTGGAACAAAAATAAATGGAAAGAGTGAAGAGTGAGAGAAAGATGTGGGAAAAGCAGTGAGATACAGTATAAGGATAAGTTTGTGGACACCTGAGCATAAGATTGGTATGTGCTTTTGAACAGAACATTCCATTTGGGTCTCCAAGTTCATGTGAAGGAAAAATGTCATGCTACTGCATCCAAAGATCCTCTAAGAAGTGTTACTCCAACTTTTGTGGTAACAGTTTGGAGAATAACCATGTACGGCTGGCAAAGTCTGATGTCCCAATACTTTTGTCCACATAGTGTAGTGGGAAAGAAAGAAAGAAAGAAAGAAAGAAAGAAAGAAAGAAGAAAGAAAGAAAGAAAGAAAGAAAGAAAGAAAGAATGAGAGAAAGAATGAGAGAAAGAATGAGAGAAAGAATGAATGAATCAACAAAAGAAAGAAAAAAGATTGAATAAATGGAAGAACGAAAGAACGAAAGAAAGAAAGAAAGAAAGAAAGAAAGAAAGAAAGAAAGAAAGAAAGAAAGAAAGAAAGAAAGAAAGAAAGAAAGAACAAACGACTGAACGAACAAGCAAAAGAACAAACGAATGAAAGATTGAATGCGAGAACTAATGAACAAATTAAAGAATGAAAGAACGAAAATCCAAAAACAGTAACCGAGGATAGCAACAAAATGGAAAGAGGTGACACCGATACAGAATGATGGAGAGAGAGTGAGAGAACGAGGAACAGATAAAGAAAAAAAGAGTGACAGAAAGTTCGAGAAAGAGTGATGGTTAAAACCAATATAAGAGTGAAAAAAAGAACTTGATAAAGGAAAGAGTAGTGAGGTAAAAGGGGGGGGGGGGAGGACATAGAGATGGGGAAAGAGTGAAGAGAGAAAAGAGAGAGAGAGAAAGAGATGGCGAAAAGGGTGAGAATAAGGAACATTAAGTGGCACTTCTCCTGTGTTTACACCGCTGCTTAATGCATCACTGTAAAAGGTTCATCCTCATCTCAAAGCCGCACTAATGGCACATTGTGTTAGAAAAACTACCCAATTAGTGTCAAAATGAAGCTCTCCTCTTCCGTAAAGCCTGCATAACATCACACGCCCGCTCCGGCAGCCTGCGAGAGCACGTGGGCGGGATGGAGGGATGGAGGACGCTGGTAATTATTGGACGATATTCGAGTCCCAGTGGAGCGTCTCTGACAAACAGCAGTGACAGACACAGAGCCTCGAGGCCGAGCTGTCAATCACACCACCGCGAAAAAAAACATGAAGCGGTTCAGTCGAGAAACATAGCATTCGCATACTGACAAACCAGCTAGCCAGATGGCTGCGTGTGCACCGGACACACACACACACACACACACACACACACACACATCCACCTCAGGTGACACAGACGTATCCTGCCACCTCCAATCAAACTCTGTACCGTCGGATGGAAACACATGCATTTCTTCACGCTGATGATATGACAGATGCTCTGCATTATTCTGACATTTTCCCAGCGTCCCTTTTTCTCTCGCTTACTGATGAAAAATCCTTTATAATTAGTAATAAATAGTGAGTCAGGATCCCAAGAAAATCTTTCTTTCTGTCAGCACTGGAAATCCACAGCTCATGTAGCTACTGGAAACACTGAGAATCTTTAAAAATTTAAGCTTGAATGCATATAAGTTAATGTGTTATATGAAGGTACACAAGCGACAGCATAATATATATTAAATCTACATTAAAGGTACTAAATGTGTAGCATGGGACACCCCTGCAACAAAATACACTTTATTACCGCTTACTCTGAAAGCACCCTCGCTTTAAACTTTTTAATTCATTTTTATTAAACAGCCAACCATTTGTATACCCGTTATCCTACACAGGGTCATGGTGGACTACTTGGAAACGCCAATCTGCCTACAACCACGTCTTTGGTCCAGGGAATGAAACCGGATTACCCAAAGGAAACCCTTGAAGCCCAGGCAGACAAAGCAACTCCACACAACCAGGGAAAAGACAGGATTTGAACCACGTAATCATTACGGTACGAGGCAAATGTACACGGCCATGAGTCCTTTTTGCAAACAAAAAAGTAAAATTGTGTGTCTAATTCTTATATTACACTTCCACTTGTAATTGGGGTAGTGTAGGGACTAGAATGTCGATTAATTAATCATTTTTTTTATTAGTCAGCACCGTTAGTTGATGGAACTATTGGCTATCAGCAAAAATCTATAGCAATAGTTTTTCCGGGTTGCGTTACACATTACGAGAGCGGCCTCTAGCGGTGAATCACTGATGCCATGTGCTGTTTATTAGATTTTTAATCATTTGGAGTCTGGATTGCGTCAAGGTTCAAGCCCTGGTATGGCTAAGATGCCACTCTTGGGGCCTGTGAGCATGGCTCTTAACCTTTTTTGTTCCAGGGGCGCTGTAACATGTCTGATCCTGCGCTCTGATATCCCCCAGCTTCCTATAATCATTGGGATACGCGAAGAATGAAGTCAAGTATGGATCTATTACCTGGAAAAAATCATGTGGTGTATATTTAATTAACTGTAAGACTAAAAGTACATCAGCCGGACTCGTGTACCTTACATTTTTGTAAAGGTACACTATAATCATGTGTCCACATAAGATATGTTCTGAAGCTGCAAACATGTTTGGCACCATCCAATCTACATGCAAACGCAAGCTATTAGTAAGTGTGCAGATGTCTGGCAAGTGAACAATATGTGAGGGATAATCCAAAACTAGATGCGTATTTTACTTTTGTAAGGCACAATGTGAGGGTAAAGATCCGCCCGGAATTGACCTGTGACTGTATGTAACTTTGAATGCAATCGTTTTAACTGACGGGAACTACCTGTGGTTCCAACGGTTTGAAAGCCCACCTTCCAGCCAATCAGAACTGAGTATTCCATCAGATCATGATATACTTCTGAGAAGCTATGTATAAAAAAGATTTGTGGAATTATAGTACTTGTTCGGCACGGTTAGCTCTGTAGGACATTAAACATACCCCGGTGTGAATGCAAACATTAGGGTGGGTTTCATCACAGACTGCAACACAAGCTTCTGAAGAAGGATCGAAGCTAAGATGAGACGAGGGGGGAGAGTGTCGAAGTGCTAAACACTGTGATATGAATGTGAATAGGACTCAGCGTGTTGCTCCTTGGGCCGGGGAGGAAACCCCCGAACACCCCTCCCTGACACTGGGGGCAGATGGTGCTGCTGCGGAAGCATCTGATGAAGAGCAAAGGCAATTAGTCGTGCATTGAGAGGTGCAGAGAAGAGCCCACCCTCTTCCATTGTTTGCCCAGCTTAATTGCTCCACATCCAGCGGCCACACCGCCCCTTCGCTGCCGTCTGATCGCTGCGCGTTCAATTATTCAAATGAGCCGCCAACGGCGTCCCGATCGGCATCTTTATTTACGCTCGGAGAAAAATGAAGGCTGATTCTCAAATGCGTTTCACTCCATAGCACGAGGAGCAGGAGCACCGGGTGTGTGTGTGTGTGTGTGTGTGGTGGGGGTGGAGGCAGGATCCAAACACAAGACGGTGTGAAGGTATTTCTCTAGTGCTGTGTAGAGGGTCATTATGTAATTATGAAGGAGAAGCAGCGGCGAGATAATAAGCGGAGGCTGAATAAAATATGGTGGAAAATAACAGCATGCGCAGGTGTTCTGTTCTCTAGAATGGAAATGAACAGCACTTCCTCCTTTCCTTTATTTTTATTAAAATGAACGATTCCCTAATCAGCACGGAGAAGGCAAAAGGGCAGGATTGAGGCGTGTTTTTGTTTAATATATGTACGTACAATTCAAAATTAGCCTTGTGTTCGAGTAATAGAGTTTTGGGGAGGAGAAGAAGAGGAGAAAGGGGGGAATAAAATGATAGGGAGTGATGTTCCTGGAAAAAAAAATATCCATATGAATTTGGTGTCAGTTTATGTCATAGCGATCTGGCAATATAAACATTTGCATTCATTATAGATCGCTCTTCTATTCATTTATATTTCAAGTGTAATGCTGTTGTTCTGCAAACAAGAAAATTCCAGTTATCACCATAGCATCTAATGACATTCACGCCATTTGGCAGACGTCCTTATCCAAAGTGACTTACATTTTATCTCGTACAGCTTCGCACAACTGAGCAGTTTTGGGGTTAAGGGCCTTGTTAAGGGGCCCAGGAGTGCCAGTTTGGTTGTGGCTGGAATTGGAACTCATGACTTTCAGATCCAAAGTGTAATGCCTTAAACACCAAACTACCACTAAGCTACTACCTCCTTATTGAAAGCTAATTTATCCTTCTCTCTCTCTCTCCATCTCTCTCTCTCTCTCTCTCTCTCTCTCTCTCTCTCTCATGAAGTTCGAAACATAGAATACCATGTTACTGAGAAGTACAACCTCCTCCCCAATGAAGACTCTTCTACAGAGCAAAAACGTAAAGCTATGAGTCTGAGTGGTATAAAGCGCTGACACCATTAATGCAAAATGCAAAAAAAAAAAAAAAAATCACATTCCCCGTGTTCGCTCACAAATCACAAATTTCATAAACAATTACACCAATTACAATCGAGAACTCAAAAACAATAATAAAAATAAAATTGCCAGATCTTAGTATGCCAGACTGTATCAGGGAGGAGAAGAAGAAGAAGAGAAAAAATAAGATGGAATATAGAATAAAATGACGATGTTCCTGAAAAAAAAATCCACATAAACATGGTGTTATGTCAGTGTTCATTTTTCATACAGTTCATTTTTCCATATCAACATTTTTGTTCATTATAGATCGCTTTTCTATTGATTTATATTTAAATTGTAATTCTTTAAAAATTTCTAGTTATTACTTATACTATGGCATGTGGGTCCCTGGTGGTCTAGTGGTTAGGATGCGGCGCTCTCACCGCTGCGGCCCGGGTTCGATCCCCAGTCAGGGAACCAACCCCAGCCACTTTCAGTGCCGGTCCCAAGCCCGGATAAATGGGGAGGGTTGCTACAGAAGGGCATCCAGCGTAAAAACGTGCCTAAAAACGTACTATGGCATGTAATGACATTTGTTCTATCACTGGCCTCTCTTTTCTGTCTTCCCCATCTCTCTCTTGCACTCTTTTTTTCTCTCTCACATAAACTTTGAAACATAGATTACCATATTATTCAGCAGTACAACCTTCTCCATCATGAAGCCTTTTCTATGTAGAAAAAAACTAAAGCTTTGAGTCTGGGTCTTATAAATCGCTGACTCCAAGAATGCAAAATTCACTGATGTCATAGAAAAGACAATCACGGCCACTAATGCTTTTCTAATCCTTTTAGGTGCTGCATCCACAAATTACAACACTGCTTGTGTTAGCTAAAATATAACATAAACAAATTCAAAATCCCAAATTAATGACCAATTAATCCAATTAGAATCGAGAACTCAAAAACAATAACCAAAGAAGCACACAAATACCAGACTTAAAGACCATACAACTGTTACTTTATACACTTTACATTTTCTATAAATATTTGGCAGACCCTCGGATAATGCTGATTAGCTTTGATCGTCCCGTTTATCTGCCCAGGCATTGGCGAAGAAAAAAAAGAGAGAAAAAGAGAGAGCGCGAGAGGGAGAAGGCGTTTACCGTGCCAAAACATGAAGGAAATATGAGGCAGCCAGGCCAAGGCTCAGTTTTTATTAAAGCATGACCACAATTTTGTTTTCCTCATCGAGCAGAGGTGGCAGACTTACAGCCGCTGAGGTCGGCTCAGTCGGCACAGTGTCTTAGATAAACAGTGCACGGGCAAAATGAATCAGGCGCTGTGGGAAACAGATGATTCTGTGTAAAAATATATATATATAAATGACTTCGGTGTTGCCTTAATGCCTCGTTCACGCTGGCAGAACCGACACTCAGATGACTGGAAAATGAAAAACAAAGAAATGCTTCAAAAACGAGCGGGCAATGCAGTAGGTCTATATTCGGTACCAGGTACAACATCTGGCTGATAATATTATATATCATGTGATCTAGAAAAATTAGTGTGAGGTGGGAAAAAAGCCCTGAACGCTCACTAAAACTATGTGAATGGATTGGTGAGTGCGACCCATCATTCTGTTAACGTCTCCCATTTAGGCTGTTTAAAGAAAGTTCAACAAGGCTGTAAGTTGGTGGTGTTTTGAATATTAAATTTAAAAGGCCAGGCACCAGGCGACATGGGCGGGCCACGCTGCGCACAGCACTCAGGGGGCTGTCCTACTTCTGTCATGCCGATGACAAAAAATAGATAAAGAATCAGCAGCCCTCTGAGATAATCACATACATTTGCTGATGAGGGTATTATCTCGTCTCCGGAGAGAGAAAGAAAGAGAGAGAGAGAGAAGGAAAAGTGGAAGTGCATGAAAGCGGTACAGACAAGCGAATGAAAAAAAAAATACACGGACATTGCAATTTTTTTCATACAATAAATAAATAACATTGCATGTCTGTGCCCTGAAAAAGTCATCAGTAATCAGTCAGAAGAAACTTTACTGCAGAAAGCAGGAATGTTACCGTAGCTTCCCCCAGAGGCGATAAGCTAAGCCTGCGCGCGCAAAACCTATTAAAGTGTGTGCGTAGCTTTTTAACACTCATGAGCCTAGAAAATGCAGTACAGTGGGCTGGGGATGTTGTGTATCCTGGGCATGCTCAGCAGTTCCACCCACAGTCCATTAAGTACTTACTTAATTATCAAAACTAAAAGAGTTTCCTTATTTTTGTCCTGTGAAATTTGTCCACTGATCAGGTAAACTATATGGACAAAAGTATTGGGGCACCTAATTTTTCAGTCATATGTGGTTCTTCGCCAGCACAAAGTTGGTGGCACACAATTCTAACAGATGGCTTTGGATGTGGTAGCATTAAATTCTCCCTTTACTTGCATTAAATTCTCCCTTCACTTAAACTAGGAGACCCAAACCTGTTGAAGATATGCTTTACATGAGTTGAAGTGGAAGATCTTTGGCTATAGCTCTCTGAGCTCAACCCTATTGAACACGATGAATGTGAACGCTGACTGACTTTAGTAACACCCCTGCGATTAGATCAGGTAATTGTGATCTTTAAAGAAATTGGGATCTTTAAAAACCACAAACTTTTGTCCATATGGTAAATTTGATCTGATTTCATTGCTTGATTGTGGAACTACTTTCATCAAATATTGCAACAATACAATCTGAGTTGACAATCAGGCAAATTGCGTATTGGTTAAATAGAAGTAGACGTTTATAGAGAATAATACACTGATTGTTAATTACCAATCAGCCTGCTAAATAAACACCATTTGGACTGCAGGTGTTCATTTAACCCTGGGGATTCTGTAATTACAAACCATGATAAGCTTCTCCATGATAACTTTGAAGAAAATGATTATAGATTTTTAATGTACTGAAGTCATTGTCGCTTTGTTACTACAAAAAACAGCATAATCGAACACTCAATTGTATATTTTGTTGCCCTCCAAATGAATTCAGATTTTTTTCAGCGTCTTCTATACATCGTTCAGTAGAAACAAAGGAACATGGCCATGAAATGGTTACGGGTTAAACGTCCCTGACTCCTGAATGTGCGCGATCCTGCATGCTTCATTTCCTGATTACAGTAACACCGTGTCTGCTTTTGTATTTATAATTGATTAACATCACAGTCGTCTACAAAGCAGTCTTTCACGAGCTGACACGCTCATGTAGGCCATCAGCATTCGCCCCCCGGCAATCCCTCGGAGACTCCAAGCCTCGCTCTGTCTGCATGCTCTACATTATAGAATTACGCGACATGTACCTTCAATTTGCATGGAAATTAAAATGCTCAAAAGTATGTACGTAGCAACAGGGGCTATTGTTTGTCTTCGAAAATAACGCCTGTGTAAACGAATGAATGAAGGACGTCTGGTTCCGAATGCCAAAAGTCTGGGATTGTGGGATGGAACCCAGAACAACACTGGAACAGAGCCACTACACAAATCATGTCTATGCAGTCAGGCAACGAGACAAACAGCGAACTGTGTACTGTAGTCGTTTTCATGCAAAATCAATGCGCGAAGTGCAAACTCAAAGTGTGCCGTGGTGCTATGAGAGATGGTGAGTCATAACAGGGACGGATGAAGGCATTTATCGGACTTGTTTCTCTCAAAAAGATGCCAAGGGAGTTTGGTGTGTTTTTTTTTCTCCTGTCATTGCTCACGAGTACCAGGTGTGATCACAGTACTTAGAGCGCACTTTCACAGAGCAGATACTCCCGAAAATAAGCTCACTAAAGCCATCTCCTGTGCTTCCTGTGTATCATTTCTCAGCTACATTTATAGACATGTTCTGGATTGAAGTCTAGCCCTGCTTCCTGCAGTGTAGCTCCAGCAGCAATCTCACAGTGAGATCTCCTCCAGCTAGATTGATCGAGGTTTTTGTCAGAAGCATGATGCAACTTCACAACTGTGTGTGGAAATTTTCTCGCTCTGGTCATCTCAAAGCATTTGCGCTATACAAACCATACAGGAATCCGAACTACTATCTAGGCATACACTCTATGGACAAAGGTTTATGAACAGCTGGGTCTGATATCTGATATTTAAAAAACAGATTCCACATTTAGTCCCGTTTGCTGTTATAATAACCCTCACTCTTCTGGGAAGAGGTTCCACTAGGTTTTGGTGCTATTCATTCCAACTGTGTTCAATAGAGTTGAGGTCAGAGCTCTATAGCAGGCCACTCAAGATCTTGTTGTATAAGGCACATCCTATACAACTGTGCCTCTGATGCAGTGGTAACAGTTCAGGGAAGAAGCACATATAGCTGGAAAAGTCAGGTGTCCCAATACATTTGTTTATATAGTGTACATACATTAGAATATCAGGTAATTATCATATATATATATATATGTGTGTGTGTGTGTGTGTGTGTGTGTGTGTGTGTGTGTGTGTGTGTGTATGTGTGTATATCCTCTGATGTATATATGCACCCAAGGTATGCAATTGCATTAGAAGACTTTTCAATTTCCTAGCAATAAATCATTCCAGTGAACTTAACACTAGATTTTGACGGAGGATGATAAGTGAGTGGTCACCTCTTGGCTGGCCTCTGCTGGGAACTAATTGAGAAAAGTGGTGTGAGACCATCTGTGAGGCTACACCCCACGTCGCTGCCGCATAAGCGTTAACGCAGAGAGATCCAGAGTTGCTCCTAATGGAAATAGTTAACATTGACAAAAAAAAAACAAAAAAACATCCCATTTATGCCCCAGCTTAGTGTCCAGTAAAAGCATATAATTCAGTAATTTTGTGGTGATTGTGAAAACCCTTCATGTGAGGAAATCTAGACATTTTTCACTACTTCAGACGTCTACAGTCCTGAGCTGAAAGGAAGCTACCTAACAAAAAGTTGTTGTTAGCAAACAGTGAGACATGTACCCTGTTTCCAACTAACAGAAAATAATAATAATAAATTATATATTAAAATTGTATATATTAAACCTAGTATAATATCTTTGTGTGATAAATGACAAACCACTTTATTTAAAAAGTGGCTAGTTTCTTGGTGATAGAGAAGCTAGTTGCTTAGCTTAAAGGTGTGTACTGTAGCTTGGCCTAGGCTCTGAAATATACCTTGAAAAAAATTACATTAACCAGTGTTTAACTCCACTATTCCTTCGATAAGAAGTTTAACTAATTACAATATACTTGTTCCTGAATAGTATTTCTCCTATTTGCTAGCAGAATACAGCATTACACTAGCTAGCAGCCTGACTAGCGGTGCTACTGCTTCACCTTCAAGGCCTTCTCTGCTGGTCTAATCTCTATCAAAATCACTGAATAACATTTTAATATTTTTTGTCCTTGAATATGTTTCAAATGATACCCAAAAGTTTAGTCTCTTAATTTGATAGCGTTTCTCTCAGGTGTGCTGCGCACCCGAGTGTCAGTACATGTTGGATTTTCTATCCAATTCGATTTTAGCTGTCACACTATGTATTGCCAGGGTCAAAGGAATCTGTTTGCTGTAAGTTCAACATTTGAAGGACTGCAGCCTTTTTTTTTCTTCTCTATGTTTCCTGTAGATATTGCTTTAATCAATTAAACTGCGATTTGGTTACTCCAAAGGCCTGCTCGCTGGCGTCCAAATAAATCAGTGTTTTGGTGTCCTTTGATTGGATGGTCGGAGAGCGCACTAGTCAGAATGCACAAGCTTAAAATATATTCTTGTGGATTTAATAGCTGTTTTTTATTCCATGATGAGTGACAGAGAAGAAGAAATTGATTTGGTCGCAGATACAAGACGGACTTTACAAGAAAAGCTGGACATTGTGAGGAAAACAGTTCGAGAAAATTGTTAAGCTTTTACAATAATCAGTTTGCATTTTCTTTCCAGTTGAATTCGAACAAAAACACACAATCTGCTTTGATTTGAAGTCGATTGGAAAACCGCAACGCACAGAGAAAATACACAAATATGCACGGAAAACCTGGAGCCATTTTAAGAGGTTAATTTTAATGGTACTGTTAGAGATGATGTATGTGGGAGGTGCAATTGTGGCTGTAGTGAAAGGAGACATGTTGAATTGTGTTTATTGGGTTTCTTGCTTTAGTAATGCCATTCATTAGTGCTATATGAGATTTCTGTCTGTTATGCAACGCTCTATTATATTTTCTCTGTAAAATTTATGGGTTCTGTAGACTTGGCATCATGACGGTATTGAGAGGTGGATTGATTTAAGTAGGACCATGTGCTTCACAGTGTTGTTACTGTAGCTTGGCTAAATAGTGAGCGGTTTGACGATTTGCATTTGAGAAATGAATCCTGAGAGAATGTCATGTCAGCTATTAGCAGCATGAAATTTAAATACTTCCAGATTTATTTTACAGCTGCATGCTAATGTGATGCACGTTCCTGTAAAATCAAAGGTACTTTACTATATCAGCCATGTGTATATGTGTGTGTGTGTGTGTAGGTGTGTGTGCTGGGGTATGAACAAATGCATTGACGTTCGAGTGCATATCAAGAATCCAATTACTTGTTTAAATTGTGATGTGATCCATGTCAACTGGAAAAAATAAAGCATTTTTCACACCGCCATGCAGCCGGGGCTTGGATAATAATAAAATCTTTGACACTAATGTGTGTGTGGTCAGGGGTTAACAGGGATTTCATAACACATCAGCAGAATGTAGTATCTAAATCGCACCACGGGGCTAAGCATCTGTTCCTATACCTATTTTGTGTACACCGGTGTGGATGATTGTGTCCGTGTGTACATAGGTCTAGTCGCTTCAAATATGCAAAAAAAAACCCTTATTTGTACATCTAAACCCTAAATGTTTGTGCACCTCGACCATATCATTCATATAGGTGAGCATACCATCCCACATTTAGTTCCCATTTGCAGTTTTAATAATCACTCTCTTGGGAAGATGTTCCACTCGATCTGAGTGGAGTGTGGTTGTGGAGATTTATGCTCGTTCAGTGTTAGTAAAGTCAGGTAATGATGTAGGTGAGGTGAGGAGTCTTGGGGTGCAGTCAGCATTCACATTCATTCCAAAGGTGTTCAAAAGGGATAAGATCAGAGTTCTCTAGCCACTAAAGATCTGCTACTCAAAACCCATGTAAAGCATATCTTCATTATCTTCCTGGAGCTGACTTTGTGCATTATCGTTGTTGGAACAAGTTTGGGTTTTCTAGATCAAATGAAGGGAAAATGTAATCCACCATATCCAAAGACATCCTATACAATTGTGTGCCTACAGCAGTCTGGAAATGAAGCACATATGGCTGGTCAGGTGTTCCCATACTTTTGTGTATATAGTATACTTAGACAACTAATGATGCTGAGATTTTCATTAGGAGTGACGTCGACAGGATTAGAAATGAGTTTATTAGAGGAACAGAGCATGTAGGACGTTTTGGAGACAAGGTGAAGGAGCCACGATTGCGATGGTTTGGACATGTGAGGGACATGGAGTACATCGGTAGAAGAATGCTGAGGATGGAGCCACCAGGAAGGAGGAAAAGAGGACGGCCAAGGAGGAGGTTTATGGATGTGGTGAAAGAAGACATGCAGGTATTCGGGGTGAAAGAGGCAGATGTAGAGGACAGGGGGGTATGGAGACGGATGATCCGCTGTGGCGACCCCTAATGGGAGAAGCTGAAAGAAGAAAAGAAGAAGACTACAGTGTGTAATGAGTTCGTTAAACTCTGCAGATTTACTGAGCATCGTTCAATCACTTTATTCTGTGCTCCTTATGAAAGGAAAAACATTTCACAATCACATTATATCGAATTTGCACCGTGCGGTAGTTACACGACATGCTGCACAAGCTGAGTAAACAGACCTCTGAGAATGGAGTAAGTGATCTTCTGAGCACTACATTAAGGAAGGCATATTCTCAGTAGACATGCTGATCATTTGTAATAGAATATGTAAGAAAGAAAAAGAACACACACACACACACACACACACACACACACACACAGCAGTGCATGCTGATCTAGCTAAATAATCACTGACAGGGTGGTGTGACATGAAGGGCTACTGTTTCTCTATAAAAGCTTGTCCTGAAGAATTCTATTCCTCTTTTTCCACAGCAATTAGCTAATTCAACTTCAGTTGTACTAAAAGATGAAACAAAGTTCCACATACTTTTTATCTATTTAGAAATACGCCAATAAAAACGAATTCCTTCTTGTTAGGATTTTATTAGCCGAATGAGCATCTACTTACGGAAATAAGAAGAGTAACGAATTTGAGCGAACACATTAATTTGCACGCTGATCTGGGATCAGTTTTCAGATTTGTCAATACAGAGAAGATGTCGGACCAATCAAATTGAAAAATTAATGGTGCTGGATTTTTGGAGTAACTATTATATAGAACATAATATCCAAGAATATCCAGAACTTTTGTGCTTCAACGTTCTTTTAGAAGTTTCGAGGCATAGGTTCGGGGCCGTTTCTAGCCATTTTAGCACCGTAGGCACGATTCCTATTCACCAACCCACCACTACCCCCACACCCCAAAACCTCCCACCATAATGCTCCACCCCAACTCCATATAAATTATTCGCAACCTTCCATAAAAAAGGTTTTTAATAATAACACATTTAATAATCCTTGCAAAATTGCCTAAATTTAGGGATGTAAACATAAACGATATTTTAAACGTCAGAGAAAAACAGGCAATTAATGTAAATGGGTGGCGGCGCTGCTCAATGGCGCGCCTTCTGGCTGGTTGCGCCCTAGGCCTTACATATTAAGATTTATATGTAATCAATATTTTTTGATATATTAAAGCCCACTTCATATGTAAGGTTTGTGATTTTGACATAACACGCTGGTTCGTATATGTTACATAAAATACAGAAAGTCGTTAAAAAATCCTCAAATTTCAGCTTGGCTTCCAGATGATAAGGCTTACGGGAAGTTTAATAACTGTAATGTAGCTTCCAGTTATTTTTTAGATGTTTTGACGTATATTTATATATTCTTAATCTATCATGTTTGACATTCTAGCGCCACCTCAGTTCAGTTCTTCATATAATATTCATATATTAGTCCCTATATGTTTATCTCTAATGAGCAAGCTAGTAGCGACAGTGGCAAGGAAAAGCTGTGAGATGATATGAGGAAGAGATTTTTAGAGGAACCATGCTCAAAAGGGAACCGATCCATATCTGACTTTCGTTATTGTTGAGGTTCATAGCAAATGTACCCCCAAGCCATTGTAGCAAACGATACTAATTACAGCCCAATCATTCTTCATGGTTCTTAAGTTTAACCCTCCACAGGAAGGATTTTAACCCTCCCTTGTTTTTATAACCAATATTTGTGTGGGTGGAGCCTAAATGTGTGAGAAAGCCTTAGTGTGTTTGTCAGCACATGGCTAATCCTTAGCAGCTCTCAGAAGACAAGGCATGCACTGTGCTGCCATCAGTCTCTTTAGTCAGGAAGAGCAGCTGGTTGGAAATCTGCCTCTTCATGGTGAAGAGAAGCCATGCAGGCAGGTGGCAGAGAAGCCACAAGGGCACCGGGTTGATCAGAGACTGACAAAAGTGGAGCTGGAAGCAAAGCTTCCCTGATGGAGACGACTTTCGCTCTCCAAACAGCTTATTCAGGGGGATTATTTCACCCAAATCTCTTCTAATCGCGTCTGACCAGTTCCATTCCCCGTCCTGCTCTCCATCCTGGACCACATCCGTGTTTAATTACTCAGTAATAACGTGCAGTACAGAGACCAGCGTCAATCTTATGACGAGCTCACGCCCGGATCGTCTTCAGCCACCCGGGGCACAGAATATTCATACCATACGGCATGTCAGACAGAAGCGGCAGCTTCCTCGCTAGCAGTCGCCCCCTGCCACAGATAAATATGAACGATCGATCATCACCGCGCATGCCGTGCCACCTCAGCAAATGACACTCATCTTTTATTCGTGACAGTTCCATAAAGAGGTGGAAAAAGCAAATCAGTCAACGGCTCAGATGAGAGTCAACCTGATAAGCTATTCTAATGAGTCTTTCTTGATAGAGGGCGAATGTGAAATCCAAAGTCAGAGGTTGAGCAAATAAAGCGGAACATCTTACTTTGAGAGCGAGATAGGGGACAGAGAAACAAAAGGAGACAGATGAGGGTGAGGACAAAAAAAAGGGAAAGTGGGAGAGAGAGAGAGAGAGAGAGAGAGAGAGAGAGAGAGAGAAAGAGAGAGACCACATGGCAATGAGAGTGTAGGGATATCAGAAAAAAAGATAGACACAAGGGTAATGGTCAGTCTTCAGAGATTCCCCCATAGCTCATATCCATGGAGACAGACAAATCGCAATATGTCTTACTGTCCTTGTGCGAAACTCTTATTGACAGAATTCATTCAATTTTACAAATGAATCATCAGTTTTTTTTTGTAGTAAGAGCTGGAAAATTGAGACTAGCTAAATGTCTGTCTGTCTGTCTGTCTGTTTGTCTACATATCATCTAAAAAAAAGGAGATATATCCTATTATTTTGTTGCTACTCATCCCTACCAAAAGTCCCAAGAGCATACATTTTCTCTCTCTCTCTCTCTCTCTCTCTCTCTCTCTCTCTCTCTCTCCAGCTATCTATCTGTAATATAAAATCTCTCATCAGTTATTCCTACTTTTTGAGAGGCATTTCAATCAAAAAAAAAACAGTCTCTCTCTCTCTCTCTCTCTCTCTCTCTCTCTCTCTCTGTATCATATAAAATATCTCATCAGATCTATCTATCTATCTATCTATCTATCTATCTATCTATCTATCTATCATCTATCTATCTATCTATCTATCTATCTATCTATCTATCTATCTATCTATCTATCGTTCTACCCACCCACTCACAGGTCCACTATCTATCTTGGCATCCTCCCTATTTTTCTAACCTCTCTCTCTCTCTCTCTCTCTCTCTCTCTCTCTCTCTCTCTCTCTCTCTCTCTCTCTCTCTCGCTCTCTCTCACACACACACACACACACACACACACACACACACACACACATACACATTTCTTTGCTGGGGTCATGCTCTCTGTGTTTCTAAGCAGCAGTTAAGCTGTGAGTCCAGCCTGAAGCTCAGTGCCCCAGTGTCACTGCTGTGCCAGTTTATTTATCTATTTCACTGCCCACACATACTTTCTCTCTCCCTGCACCCTGTTCCAGCATCTCTCCATCTCCTTTCAGCTTCTTTCCATTCTTTTCATCAAACATCCCCCACTTCCTTCTGCATCTCATCTCTCTCCTAACTCCGTCCTGCCCCCGCTTTTAGCCGAAACGCTCACAATGTGCTTTTTGTTTTTTCAATTCAATATTAGCAACTAATAACACAAACAATAGAAAAGTAAAGTACGTATTCCCACATTTCTCATCCTTTTTTTAGGAATACGATTCATGTGAAAGTACCTCCGGGTGTAGTATTGTCTTGCTTGGTTATGTATGTGCATTAGAGCAGCTTTGGGGCTTTGGGGTTGATGCGCGGGTAAACAGCAGTAAATACCAGTGCAGCTGCACCCCTCAGCTCTGTTAATCCAGAAAAGCTGATGATTTCCCTCATGCAGGAACAACCTGATTGGGTCTTTACAGAATTATATGCACACCAGTGTGGGCATTAAGATGATATCTATAATGTAAATTAATCAAGGTTTGTTTTGTTTATATCGTAGGCTTCAGGGGTGTAAAGTATTTGCGTAAATATAATTTGTTACTGTACTTGTCATTTTTGGCTACTTTCTAGTTTTATACATTTTACTGTATCACAGATATAATCAACATTTACTCTCTACTTAACTACAGATATTATTTTACTCCACTATATTTTATTTGACAATGAGCTCTGGCTGTCGCTATCACTATTTTATTTGTCCAGTGAACACTAATGGTGCTTCTACTTGATATGAAACAGCAATTTATTTATTTTTGTTAATTAAAAATAAATTTTTGAAAGATTGCTTAAACACAGTGTCTTTTCATTTGATTTTGTTTTATTCTGGCATGTTGAAGAGGCTGTTGTGTTGTTGGTTAATGCAGTGTACAATTTGATTTTTGGAAATAAAACTTTACAAAATCATCTGTTTTTGGCGTTTCACTAACACGTGTCTCGGCAATGTATAGTATAAAAGTATAGTATATTTTTTATACTTATATTTTATATTTATAAATTGTATTGAGTATTTTATACTTTTGTGTTTTTATTATATTGATTTATTATTTTTTTTATATTCTAATTCAATTACTATTTACATTTCTATTAACAAAATTCTTCACTTTTGGACAGTCTTAAAAAGTATTTGACTAAATGTCCTACTCTGTATGAATATATATGTGACAAATAAAATGTTATTTGATTTGATTAGATTTCATGCAACACTTCTTTTAAAGCAGCATTGAAAAGGTTTTCTGTATCGTGAAACCGTCGCCAAGCATCATCACGTTTTGCCACTTCTGCTGCATTTTCTAGTATTACACAAAATAATACAAGCGAATGGATGCAGCAAAGTGACCAAAACAAGTATTTATAAATAGCGAGGCAAAGCCGATAAATAAATGAGAAACTGGAAGTAGTTCAGCAACAATTGTCACTCTAGGGTGAAAAAATATTTCCAAAGCCTCCACATTCCATCTTTTCTAATTCAATACAGCAATTTTCCAATTTTTTTGTTTGTTTTACTGACAGTGTACACTTGAACTCCACATTGTTTTGCCAAACCTTACGATCCATTTTAGGACCCAATCCATCAAAGTATTGTCAGAACAAATGCTTCATTAGTAGAGCTTGAGCACAAGGACAATCTGACCTTTTGTACAAAGCAGTAAACACGATCAATAGCACAGATGTGCTTACATTATATAGACAAAAGTATTGGGATCTGACTTTTCCAGCCATATGTGCTTCTTCCTCAAACTGTAATAGTCACACAATTGTATAGGATGCATTTAGCATGAAATTCTCACTTTGCCTCAACTAGTAGATCCAAACCTGTTTCAATATGAGAAGCTCCTTGTGCACAAACCTGCTCTGACCTTGAGATCTGACCTTAACCCTACTGAACACCTTTGGGATGTTTTTTTTCATGTTGACTGCACCCCAGTCCTCCTCACCTCACCTACATCAGTACCTGACTTTACGAACACCCTTGTGTTGGCTGAATGAGACAAATCTCCACAAGCACACTCTAAAATCTAGTGGAACATCTTCCCAGAAGAGTGGAGGTTATTATAACAGCAAATGGAGACTATATGTGCATTTAGTGGACATTAAAATTAAGTATTCATATTATTGAGAATATCCTTTCAGTATTCGAGTGTTTAAACCCACATTCTAAGTGCGGTCTGAGACGTTCGAGACTTCCAGTCACGTCATCCTGTAAACATAGAGTCTGGTTTCTTTCCTTGATATCAAGTTAACTAAAATGACAAAATTCTTCATATAGTGCAGCACAGGGAACAAAAGCTGAAGCACTAATTTCAGCTATTTTGAAGAAATTAGGAAAATGGAATATGCTCAGCTTACATTTACATTTATTGAGTGGGCGGACTTTTTTCCGTATCCGCAGAGATTAAACATGCGAAGCAAAGTACACTCCGAGAATAAACATGCTGAAGGAGCTGACTGATAAAAGCACATCAGAACTGAAAGTGTGTCTGGAACAGAAAGCTGACGTTCTGTCTTACTGCCTACGAGATCTTCTATGCAGCGCTTCGACAGCTACAGAGACGCTTAGACACAAGGCTTCAAAGCAGTGCTATAAACAGAAATATGCTGCAATGCTGAATTAAAGCTAATCTGTGAAAATTTTAGACGGACACTAGCTTGATAATATTCCCTTATGTGCAAAAGCTCAACTAGCGTGTAAAGCTAGGCATAACGAACACAGAGCGGACATTATGTGTCTGCATTTGTGCGTAAGTTAGTACACACAACTGCCACAAAAAAAACTCTCGCCCTCCCCCTTCCCCTCCCCCAACTGTTCTGGCATTTTCGTATTCCTTTCTCTTCCAGACTGACTGCTGCACTCAGTACATAGGATTATGAGATATGAAGGATATACTGTATGTAGGCTGCCTTTAGAAATCAGCCAGATGGAGACGTCTCAATGGACAGCATTATATACAAATATTTATCTGAGATACAACTGGATTCCTTGCTCAGTGGGAAATATTGCCCGAGTAGAAAGAGTAAGGAAATGTGCAAGAATAAAGATGGAAATCTCCCATAATAAAAACACCTGACGTCACGATTAAACATAATGGGCTATTAAAATGATTCCCTTTGGATTTATTTGCGGAAGAGCCAGGGTACTCAGTTTAACCTTGATTTTTGGGCTGTGTAGTTTCCTTCAAACAGACAAAAATATGGCTGGGTATGCCAATATGCTTGTGTGTGAGAGATGGACTGGCATTCCATATAGGTTCAATTCCATGGAATGGTTCAACAGTGTCACTAAATGAATGAATGGTTTCTGTAATTAAGGTTAAAGTAATTAGAAGGGTTCTATCCCCATGCATTGTAAGGTGTTGGATTCATTTGTGATTATTTGAAACAGTCAGATCAGTGGTCACTTTTAGAATGGATTTGGATTCATATCAACAGTCTACTGCAATAACTCAGGACCACAGGTTGCATGAACAGTTTTGCATTTAAGTGCCCATTACTGAACACCTTAACAATGATGGAGCTGTAATGAATATTCAGGGTTGAGGATGAGGATTGGTTCCCTTTAATGTCTGGTTCCTCTCAAAGTTTCTTCCTCATGCCATCGCAGAGGAGTTTTTCCTTGCCACAGTCGCCACTGGCTCACTCATTAGGGCTAAACGAGGGAAGGAACAAATTTATAACCACTAAACTTTACACTGTTTTATACAACTTTATTACTGGCTTATCTCTGTAAAATACTTTACTTTGAGATGTGCATTGTTAAAAGCGCTATAGAAATAAATAAATTCATTAAACTGAACTGGTGAAAGGACAACTAATTCACTGGATACTAAACGCTTAAGCAGAAGCTAGTTAGCAACCAGTTAGCTGCATGTTAGCTTTTGTTTAACTTTGTTTTAATCAGTTTTCCCAAAGAGAAGCACTGGAATGCAATTTTAAACAAAAATATTATCAGTTTCAAAATTTGGCTTGCAAGTGCAATTAAATACAGAAGAAAAACTGGAGTACAAATCTCGACTAATGCACAGGAGTCAGACTGCCTCATTGGCTCCTAATAAATCTCATTGCCTTGTGATTAACTTAAAATAAAAAGCCATTTCATGTTTTAACAGAGCTAAAATATTGTTTTTGTCCACTTGCCTACATCCCATAATGCATCCTGGTGCCAACTCTTTCCCAGGTACGCACACTCACCTGGCCTTCCACTAGATGTAAAAGAAAACATGATTCATCAGACCAAACCACATTCTTCCATTGCTGCATGGACCAGTTCTAATGCTTATGTCCTATTGGTCCTCATCAAAGTCACAAAGTCACTAAATGCTTTCCCATTTTTCCAGCTTCCAACACATCAACTTTGAAAGCTGCCTGTTGACTTGGTGTCTAACATACTGTATCCAACCGTATGGCAGGTGCCGTTGTAAACAAATAATAAAAGTTATTCACTTCACCCGTCGGTGATTTTACTGATTGATGAATATAATATACACCGTTGCTCTCACAATTTTCTTCATATTGTGAATTGAGTCCAGGCAGACTGATCACCGTCCAGCAGTGATCTACAGGATTGATCTTTATTCTAAGCATTTGTGACATTTTCATCCAATACTCAGCAGAATTTATCCAGACTGCAGACTAAAAAAATCCTACTCATGCATTGTATTTTCTTTTTTCTGGACAAACATGGTAATCATGGAAATATCCTCACTTCTCAGCCTGATTCGACATCGCCCCCAGGGTTATATGTCTCAATCGTACATGCCTTGGATAAAAGCCTGCTTCCCCTTGTTAAAAACGAGAACGCAATTTATCATCAATCTCATAAACATCAACAGACAGAAGTTAAAAAAAAAGAAAAAAAAGTAGAGAATAATAATAATAATAATGGCCCCTTTCCCGGCAGGGAATCTAATAATCTTTAAATCATTTTGAAGCTGGCGGCTGTGACGGATGGCTTCGGTGTGCCATTGTTTCCATACTGATGCATGTTTATGGCTCGGTGCTTTAGGAACCAAAGGCTTTTGCGCTAACGTTAAAAATCTATTGCGAGCATGGTTTCCGATCCGCTTGTGACAAGAATTCTGAGTGTATAAAATACAGAGTTCATATCACTCTGCAAATCGATGTGAACAGCTTTACGTTCTCAAAGGCACCTAATAGATTTGAAGGTTCAGGTTTAAGCAAACGAGCCGGCGAGCAATCGATCGAGACCAGATGTCCGGACACATTGCAGCTCAGTTAAACACTGAGTTCTTTTTTTTGTGTTTGTGAGATGCCAAGCAATCGGTCGTGTTATAATGTTATGCTATACTGCCTAATCATTGGTCTGCACTGAATGCTGAAGAAAAGAGAATGATAAGGTAGCACTAGGTGTGTACATCACATTATATTGTAATTTCCAAATAAAATTGGCATGACCTACTGACTTTCTTTATTTATTTTTAATTACACTTTAGGAGATTTTTCTAACTGTAATTGAATATCTTTTTAATTTGCATTGTGTCAGGATTATACTCAAGACCTACGTTTCACAGCCGTTACACCTCTGTATTCTAAGCATCACCCGCACCTGTTTCCGGTTTCACTTGATTAGTATTTAAGCTCTGGATTGGGTGTTGTTCATGTATTTTAATGTTCCTTTGCCACCTTGTCATGTTCCAAGCACCTAGTTTAAGCCTTGTTTATCTTTTTCATCTGTCTCGTGTTATTTGCATTAATCAGCTATAAAAGTTTGCACTTGCATCTCTATCACCCTTATTACATGACATGCAGGGGGAGAAAACTCTAGTTTTAATACAGACCATGATTTAATACATTTTTTTGCACTTCTGTAGAATTCGACATGTATTTAACTATAAACGTGTAAACCATTCCAACAAATCTGGCCTAATTTGCAATAGATATTCGTGCACATTTCTATGTCAGTTAATGTGTGTACAACATCTAAATATAATGTTTTAGTGCATTTTATTGCCTGTATTTAACCTGATGAATTTTAAACCAGTTTTTGGTGCAAGTAATTGAGACACTGTGATCAAACAAAGCAACACGTGCGAGTAGAACTCCTTCTCGCTTCTCTCATTTGGGAATTTTCTCACCCTGTTGAACCTGCGGTCGCTGTGGTAACCCCGCCGCCTCAGGTGAAGCGTCGGCCCGGGGTGTCACAGAGGTGGCAGCTCAACAGAGCTGCTAATTAACACAATGTTCAACCCTCCTTGCTTAACGAAGCCTTAATTACCTAAGCGGTGCAGAAAGGGGAAAGAAAAAAACAAGAGAATCTTTTCTAGCACATCCCATGTCAGGGAACAAGGTGATCCGGCCCACCACGAGTGGCTCTCACTTAAAATTTTGGGATGTTCGGGGGGGGCGGGGGTCGCTTTGAAAGCATTTTTTTTTCTCCATCAGAGCAGCTGCCCTAATCCCTGAGATTATAATCCTCTTCACATGTCTCTTGGTGGGAGGACGGACACACATTCGAGCTCCTTCTGAGTGCTGTGAGTCGCTGCGGGAGATGTGTGCCAGCGGCGGGCCGGCATCGGAGATAATTAGAGCGCTTCTCTCCCATCTTGGCACAAAGGCAAGATTCCCTCCTGAGAAAGCGAAGCAGCATCTCTTCATCTGGAAAGTCTCACCTGCTGGGATTTCTGAGGCTCTGATCGCACCGGCGCGGCTCCGTCGGTGCGCTGACAGACCAAAACAGCCGCACAGACACGCAAACACACTGACTGTCGATTCATCAGTGCTGGAAGAAAGCTCTTTTCAGCATTACCAGGATTAGGGAGACAGTGCTAATAGCCGCCTCCTGTGGAAGCCCAGAATTGACCATGCACACTGACAGAAGTGTGATGGTGAAGTGCCTAACTGCAGCTGTTGTCATTTAGCGAAAAAAAAATAAAAGGTTAAAACTACAAGCAAACAAATTATCAGCATGATTCAGACACCTGTGTGTGTGCGTATGGATTGGAGCTGTTGAGCAATTGTGATTACGACTAGTTGCCCCTTGTGCATGCGGAGAGGAGGAAATTATGATTTTTAAAAAAATGGACGACAGCTTCTCTTAATTTGACAGTGTTACTTTAATTACTCTAAGCTCGCCCTGAGGGAGATAAGACAGTCTCCATAATAAGAAAGTCGCAAATACAGTATGGCAACAAAGAGCTGAGCCAAGTTTAGAATAAACACACCCAGATTAGCTGCCGCTCTCAGCGGGACTATTACCGACAGCACATAACACCTCCTCCTCATCCTTCTCCTCCTTCCCCACTTGTTTTTTTCTCCATCTTCCTCCCTAGCCGTGTTCTTTCATTGTAAAAATTGCCGTATTGATGTACCGCCACTGCTTAAGTGACTCTCGGAATCCATAACTCCTAACACGTCTTTTTGTCTTCTTTTCATAAGGTTTATAGGGGAGGAGTGTGCTGAACATCGCTGCAATAATCGCTGGCTGTTTTCCAGAGGGACAGAGGCACTAAGCCTCTTTCGAATCATTTACAAGCCGATTTTGCAGCGATGTTCGCGCCGTGTCAGTAAATAAACCTGCGCGAAAGGCAAACGCGAAAGCCAGGAAGCGAGGAATGAAGAACGAGCAGGAGGAGGATCATGCCGTCTGGCTTTTGTGTAAACAGCTGCAGTGCAACGGATCTCGAAATCCGCAGCAATAGGGGAATTAGCCCTCTCATGCAAATGTTAAGACACAACGGTGAGAACGTTGATTGGAAACTAGAAAAATGTGGAAGGAGTTCTAGGTCTTCAAGTTGAAGGTTCTCTATGTCTGTATATTACTTTTTGCGAATTCTTTTAGTTATGCTGCCATAGATCTTGATCTAGATCATAGTCTTGCGGGTCCCTACTTACACTCTGATCATACTATATCATACAGTGTCTTTAATGTCACTCCCCATGTCACTTCTTTACTTTCCTTCTCTCTTTCTCTTTCTCTCATGCTCCTGAGGTACCAGTGACCAGTGTTCCTGCCCCTTTCTTCACTTCGAATCAACCTGATTCATCCGAAAAGCCCTACATGGAGTTCTCTTCAATTGGAGACACTCTGTGCAGTTCCACATGAACACCCTAAAGATCCATGAAGTTACTAAGCAGCTCAAGAACTTTGAGAGTGGATTTGGACTGTAATTCATATCAACAGTCTACTACAATAGCTCAGGATTGCAGTTTGCATGAACAGTTCTTATTCAAGTGCTGAACAGTAAACCTTAACGATGATGAATTATAATGAATAGACATTCTGACACCCAGATGAGAATGTTTTCTGTTTATGTCTGGTTCCTCTAAAGGTTTTTTTCTCATTCCATCTCAGGGATTTTTTTCCTTGCCACCTTTGCCACTGGTTTGCTCATTAGGGATAAACTTATAAATTAAATAATAAACTTTAAGGCAATAAATGTATACATTATTTTACACATTTATACACCTTCATGTTCAACTTGGTCAAATTGGCAAATTCATTGGAAAGATTTTTGGCATTTCTTAAAGCAAGCAGCGTTTACAATCATGTTTTCAATCATGTCTGCCAAGTTGCAAAGAGAAGTGGCAGGAATGACAAGTGTCTGTACGTTCCCTCTTTACTCCATCGTTGTTTATCGTCAGTTGTCTTTTTCTCGTGTGCTCATTCGCCAAGCTGAATAGCCAATCGGAGTTCTCTTTCTCGTCAATGAGCTCTGTTGCCAATTCGATATGCAGAATTGGCCAAAATAGCTGTCAGCTTTTATGAGATGAAGTGGGAAAAAAGAAAATCGGCCAAAAAAATAATCAGCATCATATATCAGCCATCAGCTGTCCTGCTTTCTAAATATCAGCATCGGCCATGAGAAAAACCTATATCGGGCAACCTCTAATTTATCCTCACTAAACCAGCTAATAAGCTTTTGTGTCATTTTACTGGGCTGGATCATCCTGGATGAGGCCACTCCTATCAGGATAGAAAGGGATCAAATAAAGCTAATCAATCAGGCACCATATTTCCGATATTACACTACTCTCGATCTGCTTAAGTCCACTATCAGAACTGCTACACGCGAAGAATGCTTTCTTTTTGTTTTCCACACCATTCAGTGTAAACTCCACTGAAACCCATGTGTAAAAATCCCAAGAGATTAGCAGCTCCTGGAAATCAAACCAGCCTATGTGGTACAACCATGCCATGGGCAAAGTCAATAAAATCCCATTTTTCTCTATTCTGCTTGATGTGAAACGAAAATCTTGACCTGGATCTTCATTTTATGCACTGCACTTCTTTTACATTGACTGGCTGATTGGATAACTGGGGAAAAAATGCAGTATGTATGTCTTCTGCAACTGTGTGTCTTTAAACAAAAAAAAACAAGAAAAACAAAAGGCCTGGAATAACCTACCAGATGTTTTTCCCTGGAAAACTGCATAACAGAATGGATGCAGAAGCAAATGATCAGTTCATTAGCATTCGTAATTGGTTGTTTTACTGTTCATTTCTCAACAAAGTAAATATTTTGACATTTTTTTAAACTTTGCATCATTCATTCAGAAGGCGTTCATTGCTGCTCAAAATTTCACACCATATACTATTCAGTACAACAGACTTTATTTGTGAAAAAAATCTTTTTGTGAAGAATTCTGCAGTACAAGACAGACAGCTGCAGTGCAGAATCATCATTCAGAAGCGGGCGAGTGCGATATTTTATCAAAGGGCTGTTGACAGCAGGCATTTACTAAAGCCGTACTGCGCGATAAGAAAGCGTTGCAGGAATATTCAGTTAAGCTTCCGTGCCAGTCAATCGACTCAATATTGCACGGATAAACAGTAATTTCATGGATAAATCCAATGTCCAAGCAAAAAAAAAAAAAAACTCTGAGACTGCAGAATGATGAAAGACCAAACACACAAGTGGACGCGCACACACACACACACACACACACACACACACACACACACACACACACACACACACACACATATGCACAAGCAGACAAGCAAAGAAAAAGTACAGCACCATCAGCCTATGTTATCATCGTTTTTCCCTTTCATATCAGATAATCTGGATAAAGCTTTAAGATCATCTTGTGTAGATGTAAAAACATAAATCCATAAAAGTCCTATTTTTCGTTATGTTACATACCATGGCTGAGTGATTCATGACACACACACACTAATATACACACACACACACACACACACACACACACACACAACTTATATACTTGATAGATAGATAGATAGATAGATAGATAGATAGATAGATAGATAGATAGATAGATAGATAGATAGATAGATAGATGATAGATAGTTGTAGATATAATTATACATATAGATATTAATGTATATGTTGCTATAGATATAAATATACAGCAGATATAAACATATGTAAATATAGATACACTAGATACACTAGATAGATAGATAGATAGATAGATAGATAGATAGATAGATAGATAGACAGACAGACAGACAGACAGACAGACAGACAGACAGACAGACAGACAGACAGACAGACAGATAGATAGATAGATAGATAGATAGATAGATAGATAGATAGAATTGTAGATATAGAAAGTGTTGTAAATGAAGATACAGCTATATAGCAGATATACATATAGATATAGATATAGATATAAATATATTGATATAAATATCGTTTTATAAAATAAAAGTTCAGCTTCTGAATAGCAGCACAGTTTTAAGACCATCTTGTGTCTTACATAACATCTGATGCAACTGATGCAGACAACACAGCAGGGCTGAACAATATGATATGCTGTCATTCTCACGGGAAATTACACCACAATACACTTTTCTGGTATCATCGAAATTTCTAGGATGTTGTCCAACTGCCTATTTCATCTGAAGAGATTTGATCCAATTATACAGAATCTGAAAAAACAAGAATCAATCAAACGCTACATATAACAAGTGACAATGAGGGTCTCTTTTTTTCCTTAGTTCCTTCAGTAATTAGTATATTTCTTTCTAAGAAAATACTTTAACTAATCATTGTACTTATACCTTGTGTCCGAAATGGCTACCCTATTCCACAATGCACAGCAGAAGCTTAGTGTTTAATAATCAATACATTATTTGTTATTTGGAACACTTTCAGACATCAGACTTATTGTTTCAATGTTAAATTGCAATGCCTTGTGAAACGTGAGCATTTCTACATCTTCAAACCCTTGGTATTTTCATAAACTTCTTTGACTGGTGCTCCTACTGTGTTATATATATTGTACTGTATTGCATTACAATTGCAGTACAAGGACATGTTAAATTACTTAAATATCTAAATCAACCAGCTACCCTTTTTAAACGTGGTGAGCATAAAAGCATTTCCAAATAATTATATCTGTTTTGTACTACAGTGCACCAGAACTTCACTTTCTGAGTACACAATCCTAATATTTTACTAACATACGTTTTACAGAATTCTCCCTGCTTCTCTCTTTCTTCCTGTCATCTGTCTGGGGTTGTGTGGCTGACCTTCTCGTATCTGCTCTCCAGGAGGCCACATACAATCCTGCCTTAGAACACTGAAGTGTGCACGATCAAAAGATGAGCCTGAGAAAGAAAGAAGGGTGAAAGAAAGGAAAGAAAGAAAGAGAAAAAAAAATAAAGAACCTGAAGCTGAGTGTCCTTTTGGTGAACCCTACCTGCTTCTTCCTTCACCTGCTTACACACAGCTTTATTATTATTTCCGTCTGAAATAATACCCTCATGTCCTCATTATTTACTTGACTGCTCTGTATGGTGAAGGGGGTACAGGGTAGTAAGAGAAGGCAACAAATCATACTCGTGCATGGCATACTCAGAAACACAGAGTGCCTCTTGACGACTTATATGTAACATCAATGTTATTTATTATACATGATTTGTATGTAATATATATAATGCAGTTTGCTATGGTGTATATAAATTGGAAACCATTTCCAACACTCATTCTGCCAAAATAATACTGCATAATATAGTTTATTAAATAAATAAAAAAATTATTATATTAAGATGTGAGATTACAATTTCCAATGAGATCTAAGGAAAATTCATCTTTTTTTGTATTTTAATTTTTTGTTACATTTTTTATTGCTTTAATTGTTTTTTTACTATTTATAAGATTTAAGATATAAGGTGTTAGTGTACAGTAACATGACTGCCACCAGGATCAGACCTATGCTGCATGGCATTCACAAGATAAATAGCAAGAAATATTAAGATTTCCTATCAAATATGTGCTAATTCGCACATATAATAAAGCAGCTTCACGGAACGTCCGAATTATAAAAAATAATTCACTTATTGTAACATTTCGGTGAATCCTTGATAAGTGAAGGCAAACTCCCTCAGATGTATGAGGAAGAAACCTTAAGAGGAACCAGACTCCAAAGGGGAACCCATCCTCATCAAGGTGTCACCAAGAGTGTGAAAATAAATCATTAAAGCATTAAAAACACCCAGAGAATGAAGAATATGAGCACTAGAGTGTGTGATTATGAATGTCCTTCCCTCTCTCTTGTTAGATTTGTGAAACCAGGAGCTCCTGAGCAACTCATAAATTAGCTCAACATCTGACATCAATATAGATTCAACACCAACTTCTTCATGCCAGAGCCTTCAAATGTTCAATGACAAAGAAACAGCATATGTACTATAGAATGATATTTTGAGTATTGCTTAAGATGTAGGTTCCACTGTATTTGTCCTCTCCCATGACGTGCCCTTTAATACGCTTTTAAAGGGTTGGATTTTCCTTCACAAATTTGTATTCCAAGGAGCTAACACGTAATGAGGGGAAGCTATGATTCTGTTGCGACGCGCCCCTCCTCCGGCTCTTCACTGGAATCATCGCTGTTACGTTTTGTCTCTTGAGGGAGCGGTAATAAATTAATATGTGTAGCCCTGCTAACCCAATGCCGTTAAATAAGTCGGCGTCGCACGCGAAACGTTATGTGTGATGGAGGAGGGCTCGAATAGACGTAGGGGGAGGAGGAGGATGAAGTGAAAGAGTAGGAGAAAGAGAATAGGAAGAAGAGGAGAGAGAGATCAGAGGTGAAAGTTAAAAGGTGATGATGTTATTAATGTTGCTGTACTCCAGAGAGGACCCCTGATACGCCTGTCTTTGTAATGAAAAGACGAAGGGTTTGGTGGGTTACATGCAGACGGTTTATTGGTGCTGGTGTGACACACACACACACACACACACACACACACACACACACACACACACACACACACACACACACACACGCACACGCACACCTTCCCTTGAGAGTGGTCCTCCAGCTGTCATATGCCACTGGCTTAGAGCAAACTTCTAGCACAACCATTTTCATTAGCCCAACCACTGCACTAGGAGCCCAGCTGCTCTTCTACAGACCACACTGCCATAGCACACTCTACAACATCTGGTGCTGGTCCTCCGTTCCAGAAAGAGAGACAGACAGAGACAGAGTGAGGTGGGCAGATAAAGCATAAGAGTGGCACCGGGAGAGAGATCAGAGAGACAGTACCATCTGGAGAGAGGAGAGGCAGAACCGAACGGAATCTAACACATGGTAAGCAGTGTAAATAATAAAATGCTACAAAGCAACCGTATGCATGCAAGCAAGTGAAAGCTGCAGAAACCTGGAATAAAATGGCGTTTTTTTCTTTCTTTTTTTAAAAATGTGTTTTTCACAAAGACACCCACACATAATGTTTGACAAGTGCTGGAATGCTTTTAGCAACTGATCTGTGCCATAAAATGGGTAAAAAAACAAGAAAAAAATAGAAAGGATAATATATATACACACACACACACACACACACACACACACACACACACACACACACACAGATCAGGCATTACATTATAACATTATGAGCAGTGAAGTAAATAACACTGATTATAGGCAGCAAGTGTTTTTTTTTTCCCCTCAAAGTTGATGTTAGAAGCAGGAAAAAATTTCAAGTGAAAGGATTAGAGAGAGTTTGACAAGGGCCGAATTGTGATGGCTAGACGACTGGGTAAGAGCATCTCAAAACTCTTGTGGGTTGTTGCAGATCTGCAGTGGTCAGAATCTTTCAAAAGTGGTTCAAGGAAGGAACAGTGGTGAACCAAGACCACGACAGGGTCATGGGTGGCAAAGGCTCACTGATGCACGTGCGGAGCGAAGGCTAGCCCGTGTGGTCAGATCAAATATATATGTGTGTGTGTGTGTGCGTGCGTGTGTGTGTGTGTGTGTGTGTTTATAAATATGTTTATATGCCATATTATTTTAAATTTACCTAAGTGAGCATCACTACAGTCTACAGGTTCAAGTTAAATAGAATTCATTATCAAGATGTGTTTTGGTTATATGCAATCAACTAAAGCAAGACCTTCTTATTCCCTTTGACAGAGCGTGTGTGTGTCGACGGATTAGGGAAGTGACATTTTCCGAATGCAATATGATTAGATTTCACTTATAGATATTACTTTAATACTTTGCTCGAGATAACCAGCTGGCTGAATTCGAATTACATTTTCTGTCTTCCTGTGGAGAATATATTCCAGAAAAAAAAAATTTGCTATTTAAATACAGAATAAAACACACTGGGGTGACATTCTAAGAAAATAATCAAAGACGCAATGAAAATGACAGCACCTCATGATAGCAACAAGTTATTAAGACTTTGTTTTGGCGGAAAAACTTCCTGTCTGTTGATGCTGAAAACTCCTTCTTTAAACATCCTTACAAACAACTTCAGCGCATTGACGATCAGACACACCTATCGAATCGCACATCGATGATGGTATGCATTGAGGTATGTCCATATCCACCGTACGAGTTTTTCGTTACTATGGAAACGATAATGTGTTACAACAAGCACACAAGTGTCATTTTAATTTCAGCCCATTGCAGTTACTACGGTTACAGAGACTTAATCAACCATTTCTGGCCAATCAGATTTACGAATTCAACAGTGATGTATAATTCGCTTTTTAACACCTCCTGTTAATTATAAGATGTCCGATGCAATGTCTTATTTATTATTGAAATGGGATGTACAATAGCTACAAAAATGGGTTCCTTTAGGGCTGGAAAATTCCATATTTCCCTTATGTCTATGCAAGAAAAAAAGAGTCTCAGTAGGTGGGACAATTATGAGCCATGTCAACATCTGGCCAAATAGAAAAGAGACTGGCTAAAAATGAAAGACCTAAAATTATATAAACTAATACCACCTTGCCATACATGGCTGGGAACCTTAGGAGCACAATTGGCTATGCTCTCAGCGTGGATGTGTGGCTCATTTTTCTGTCAATCACAGAAACTGTAGGTGTCTGAGTTCATGTATGCAGAAGAGGGTATATAGTTCTTTGCGTAAATGTCTTTTCCAGACTTGAACACATATACACCAAGCAGAAACTGTACTAAATAGAGCAACCAAAGCTTACAGCATGGCCTATACATGTTCCTTGCTGCCTAATGCCTAATGGCATCAAAAACTTCTTATTGATGTAGCGACTGTTAGTTAATTACACTGATTTAAGTCAAGACTCCTACTTCCCACATCAGAGCATTAACACAGTCTCGATTGTATGAGAAATAAATAAAGGATGCTAATGGTAAATTAGTTGATTTAACTTCTGTAAAGGATGTAGTAATTTACAACACATTGCTGACATTTTGATTAACTTTTATTCCTATATATTGCACTCATGGAATTGCAACTCGTGTTGAAATTCTTAAAAAATTGATCCTTGTGATTTTGATAGTCGCTCAAAATGTCCTATTCTGAGGTAAAAAAATGTCCCAGTCCCCACTTGCTTATGAATAGCCCATTAGCCTGCTCGCTACATGCCACTGCTTGAATCATGTAGCTCGGGTAATCATTTGGCTTTTTACACACAATTGTAAAATACATTTTCCCAGCATTGTCACAAGCTAAAAATATGGGATTATGTGGCTAGATTTTCTCCACAACATGGAAACTTGGTTCCATAGCACCAGACTGATTGTATGTTACACTAGCTTGTCGCCTACACCGTGGAAAAAAGTGAGATGCCTGCTGCTAAGCACATCTGTGACCCTTTTTTCTGATGTGTTTAATGTAATAGGTATCCAACCCCCTGCTACAACACTAGACCGGAAGCAACAGTGATTAATGAGGAATCAATAGTTTTCCTGGCGGTGTGTGTGTGTGTGTGTGTGTGTGTGTGTGTGTGTGTGTGTGTGTGTGAGTCTGTGTGTGTGTGTGTACAGGATCACTTTATGCATGGGGGGGATTGTATGGTAATTGTTGTTGCACCAACAAATTTTTCCAAGCCAAATTTAGCGAACGTGACTGCAGACGGTGATCAGCAAGCTGTCTCGGCAAACCCGAAATCTCTCAATTAACCCAGATCTGATTGAGTTGGAGGCCACGCCATGTTTTATCACGTCCTCATTACCTAGGAAGAGAATAAGCGGCGCCTCTGACAGACTCCTAACTCTCTCTGTCATAGTGATGTATATGCCACCAGCCTGCCATCGAGAGATTGATGCGCCCTTGTACAGAAACCACCTTCAATAATTTAACCTGTGTAGTGCTGCGCTGAAACACAGCCGTGAACGTGGGGTAGGTCCACACACACTGTGTTCGATATAGCCAGGGAGAGATAGGATCATTACTACGCCTTGGCCAAGAGGTGAAACCGACCTATTGATCTAGCAGGAGAAACCCTGTAGAATATTCCTGGTCTAATCACAACAATTAAATATGCAAAAAAAAAATTATAAATAATTTTTAGCCTGCAATTATTCAGGTAAATTCATATATTTTTTTATTTTTTTAGTAATAAAATGTAAAACTGGTGGAAGCTGATATTGGATCTATGATGATCTTAAATTTAGAGCTATTTCATGACTTGCTAAGCAGCTCCTGGTTCCATAACGTCAACTGACTGTATGAGACTGTAGAAAGGACATACTTAGACAATCTTACATTCCGGTGCTCATGTTTGTTTTCACTATCCAGTGTTTTCTTTTGTTTTAAAGATTTATAATCACACTCTTGATATCACCCAGATGAGGATGGGTTCCCCTTTTGAGTCTGGTTCCTCTAAAGGTTTCTTCCTCATAACATCTAAGTGAGTTTTTCCTTGCCACCATCATCATCAGGGATAAAAACACATCCTTCACCTTAATTCTTAAATTCTGTAAAGCTAATAATCGGTCCTTGTTCTCAAAAAAGCATTTTTAACTACAAGTTTTAAACACTTTAGAAACTAGAAATCTGTGAACAGAATCACATAGACGTTACCGCATCACAAACGGAACCAATCTTATTACTCTATGAAACTGCTGCACGTATTTTCATACCACATCAAACAATATCAAGCATCTTCCATGAAATGTAACACGCGGCTATAATGTCAACCATTACGTAGCGGTTATATGAGCGAAATACATTTTGCACAGCGAGCGGATTTCATTTTATACACATTTGTGTATATTTCATTGTACCAGGCTTTTTACTTTTTGTAACATGTTGGTTTAAGGCTGCCGATGCCACCATTATTCGATGCCAGTCAATGTTTTCTATAAGTTAAACCCTATTTCTGCATTTGGTCTTTCTTTTTACCTAAGCAAATAGGTTTGTTTGGAATAGATTTGCTTTTCTTACATTATAACACACACTATAAGTATTGGGACACCTGATTTTTCCAGCCATATGTGGTTTTGCCTCAAACTGACCACACATCTGGAGACACGTAATTGTATAAAATGTCTATGGATGTCAATGGATGCAGTAACATTCAATTTGACCTTTTCATTACATTTACAACATATAGCAGATGCCCTTATACCGAGTGACTCACAACTGAGGAGTTGAGGGTTAAAAACCAAGCTCAAGGGCCCAGAAGTTCCACTGGGATTTGAACCCTAACCTTCAAAACATACATGCAGTATAGTTTAACCACTGAGCTACCACGTCCAAAATTTTCCAAAAGCTCCATGAAGATAACCTTTACATAAATTGGAGTCGAAACTATTTACATGCCTGCTATAGAGCTCTGAACTTAATATCATTGGGATGAATTGAAATACTGACTGCACCCCAGGTCCCCTCACCTCTACATCTACATCTACATCTACATTCACATTAGTGCATGGTTTTACTAACGTTATTGTCACTAAATGAGCACAGAATCTAGTGGAACCTCTTTCCAGAAGACTGTAGGAAATTATAGCAGAGAATGGAGACTATATGTGGAATGGAATGTACAAAAAAGCAAATATCAATCTTATTCTTAGGTGTTCACAAACTTATGTTCGACTATTGTATATTGTACTACAAAGCCTTTCAATCAGCATTTAGAGCTATATGTCATTTAGATAAATATATAAAATCACCAGGCTAAATTGTGGCTTTTTTCCACAGAAACATCTTGATCTTGCATTATGCTGTTAAGATGCGCGTTATGACTGACCACCTTTTAGTGATTTTCTGATCTGTCTCAATATATTGATTTTGCTGCTGGAGTGTGTTAATAATTACAGCATCTTATTAACAGGGTCACGACAGTACAGCAGGGAGACGGGAGAGTATGAAAAGTGTGTCCAGTCCAATATGTCATTTTAAAAAATGGTATCTTGAAACACAAAATATTTAAAAATGGCAAGTAAGTGTTTTTAGTAAGTAAATCAACCTTTTTTAATAATGTACTGTATCAGTGTCCCAAACCGTATGCTTTCAAGGAATATTCCAGCATTTTTAATCTAATCTCTATTCACTGCATATGTTGCTTATGTACTCTTACCACAAACATTCATTTCAACAAAACTTGATTACTAAAAACGCTCGTATAATGGAAGTCTAAGAGCTTAGCCTAATGTTGTTCTTTAGAATCTACATTTATATAATCGCATATTTATTGACCGTATAGAAAACAGATACAAAGCCATTATGCTCTAATATTAAAGGCTATAGGATGTGACAGACACTAAAGTCTTCCAAATGATGTTACTAAGTACTTATCCAACTTTCTGCCTGTTTTCTGGTGCAACACACAGGAAAATTCTTTCAAATGAATAAAGTATTTTAATTTACAATTTGTTTTAACTAATGCAAATATTAAGAAATTGCATTAGAGAACAATTTTTTTAATGATTGATGCTGAACAGTTTCTGTTCTTCTCTCAGTGCTGGGACACGAGTGAAATGAGATCTTCCCAATGCTGTACTTATTCAACTTTCTGCATGTTTTTTGGTGGTACCCTCACACACATTTTCATGAATGAATAAATATATCAGTTTAAAACAATTATTAAGGAATTTGTTCCCAATAAAATGCTGAACAGGTTCTGTTCTTCCCTCAGTGCTGGGAAACGAGCCAAGATTCTTGTCTGAGATGATCACAGAAATGGTCCAATTGTCGTATATAGAAATAATTTGGAAAAACCATGGCATCAATCACAAAATTTGTACTATATAACAGAAAAACACCCCTCCACCCCCCCCACCCCATTCCAAAAAATGCTCATCTAATTAGAATCATCTAATTGAATCATTCCTAGCAAAATGTTTTTGAGAACAACATTTCCAGGAAACAGGGAATAGCTGCTAGGAATGGAGTCATGCTGAGCCAAAAAAAAAAAAAAAAAGTTAATTAGCATGGAAGTGTGCGGTATTGTTCAGCCAAAAATATAAGAACATGCAGGACGGTTCCTGTTTTATGCTATAAGGGAATTTTGAGCACCAGTAAAGCAGGAAACAGCTTGTTTTTGTAAATGTTAATAGAAGGAAAGTAACCATCAATCACATTTCATAATACTGTGCAAAACTATTTACACTCATACACACCCAGTCCATGACAGCTGTTATATAATCCATTTAAAACAACATAATCAATAGTCTGTCAAATGTATTAACAATTACATCATCAATGCTCAATACTCTGGGGAATTCTCCCCAGAGCACATGTGTAAGAACATATCAGTCAATAAATCAGTAATGTGCTGCATTATTATAAACCCAAACCCAACAAACACTCAATCATTTAGTAATAAATCCAAACACCGAGTCTGGGATTTACACTTCCTGCTGACAGAGAAGTCATTTAAAATAAATCCGGATGCGGGTCATGTGACCTTATTATAACCCGGAGGTCAGAGTTTAGCTTAATGTTGGTTGTTTTTTTACTGAGCGATGCAGGAATGAGGTGTTGTTTGGCGGTAAAAACAGCCGTAGGGAAAAAAAAAAAAAAAACGAGTAAATTGTAACAGAGCTGATATGATCACCCAGCCGCACCCCCTCTGCTGAATTTAAGCTGGAGGAGCTAAGCCTCCATCCAAATGCTCATCTGAGTCAGGACATTATCCACTTACTGTTATTAATGTCGCTGTTCTCCAGAGAGCCTCCTGATAACCCCCAACACACACACATATATACAACAGCTCTGTGTGTGTGTGTGTGTGTGTGTGTGTGTGTGTGTGTGTGTGTGTGTGTGTGTGTGTGTAAGCACATGTAGAAAACCTGTGCTGGAGAAAAATGCCAAAGGAGCACATGTGACTGAGAGTGTAGGATTTTTTTACACAACATTTCTCTGAATGCTAATCATTAAAAACACATTCAACTAGCACCCCCCCTTCGCTTTTCTCATCGGTGGTAGCATACGGTATACACACACACACACCACACACACACAGACACAAACAGGGACAAAGAAGCGTAACGCAGATGAGATGGTGTGTGGAGGAGCAGTCAATCCTCTCATTCCCCCACATTTCCAGGCTGCCTTCGTTTAATTAGCAATTCAAAGATGTTCTGCTGAAGAGCTTGAGTGACCCCGTCAATTAAAACCGCACACAGCTGTCTCCTAGCCAGCGTGAGGAACAAGAAATAGACAGACTGACTCAGACAGAGATAGTGGGTGTGCAAAGGTGCCGTTTTATATCACAGCCAAGTGGAAAGGAAGAAGAAAAAAATAGATGTCTACAAATGTGATTTTTGGCAGAGCTGGTGTGATGACCCCTGCCATGAAGACGGAGCGAAGTGTCAAATCTTTGATTCACCATCAGCACTTAAACCCCTTTTCGAATATGACCAACGCAGCAAATCTCACGATTACACGCAGAAAAAGACCTGGATAGACTGGCAACTGAGCCGCAACGTTATTACGGCACTCTATCGATTGCTGCGTGCTTTCTGTCTCAAACTGCTCCTGGAGGTCTCAATAGAGCTTCACTGATGTCCAAAATGAGGGGGAAAATAAATGAATCGGGGATTAGATTCCTCTCTAACTAATCAGGGGGGCTAAAAGCAGGCTTCTATGCAGGGCATATTGACTGTAACAGCCCTGTGGAACCAATCAGAATGGCCTGGGGACTGGGAGGCTTCAGAGATGAAGGCAAACTGTATCTGTGAAGAAATGCAAATGAACAGTGCGGAAACCATGCCAAGATGCAAACATCAACCTGCCCCACTGTAAAAGCAAAGAAACTTGGCATAATCAGGAAACAGGTTTTAAATCAATCTGGCATGAAAATAAAAAATCGGTCCCTGCAGATACAATGATGTTTAACTGTTTAACTGTATTTTCTTTTGCAGCTTGTAATAATGTCTTCAAGCCCTCATTAAAAAAAAACCCCACTAAAATAAATAAATAAATAGTCATAAATAGAAATAAAAAAGAAATGATCCATCTATATAAGGTATGAAGTAATTTTTGAGTACTACCACTTTACATAGAGGATTTAATCCAAAACTCAGCTCATCAAACCAGACACTACAGTAGCTAGAGACATTTTTTACTGAAAGAATTTGTATTATTCTTTTTCTTTTACCCTGATTAGGAAATTAACACCATACTGTAGCTTGACAACAACAAAAATCTTTGTCTTTAATGTCCTGAGAAATATGTAGATCTTATCTGGGGGATAACATAAAGCAATGTTATCATATAAGAAATAATCATATAATTAGTAAGTCAAGTATTGATGTAGGTGAGGTGAGGAAGCCTGGGGTGCAGTCAGCGTTCCAAATTATCCCAAATTGTCAATAGGGTTCATAGCTCTTCAATAGGATGTTCATAGCTCTATAGTAGGAAATCCTTCATCCTAGCACATTCAAAAGCTTTGTGTGGTAAATTTGTGGGAACATTTTGAGAAAGAACCACATAAGTGGAAAAATCAGGTGAACCAATACTTAATAATAATCCATATAGTTTATCACTAGTGTAGCTTTTTAATGGCGTGTGAAAAACTAGCTTAGAACCAGACGACAAACGACGAGGCAGTGTTGCAAATGTGTGAGGAAGTGTGAAGTGTTCTGTCTAACCTGGCTGAAGAACAGAGAAAGATAAACTTGATACAGCTCTAAAAATACTGTACGGTTTTCTTTTCTTTGTGCTAAGGCGATTTTTGATTTCTCCCAACGGGTTTATCTACATTTTTTCATTGCCAAATCTCGGACTAGTTAACATTTGTAAGCATGTTTCTAGACCAAATAAAAAAAAACCACACTGAGGGAATCCATTTTCCTCAGATTCTGCCTTGTGTGTGGATGTGTGTGTCATAGGGAGAATATTAATGGGAGGCCATAATGGTTTAAAGACAACTGAGTAATATTGTTTGTTAACCATTATACTATTGAAATGCTGGCCTTGTAAAATTCATGTCACAGGCGGCTTCACTATGCAAATGAGTCCTCTAACCCATCATCTGTGTATTACTGTGCTGTGTGCTGTGATCTTCCCGAATAGCCTCACACCCTTCTGTGGGGAATTTGATCAACTGCAGCGCTCATGAAATCCCCCAAAACATAACAATGTGATAATATCTGTCAATAGAATTGAAATATAGCATTTTAATAAACATAAAGCATGTAGAATAATCCTCCATTAACTGACTATATATTTGCTCAGACTATAAATCTTTTTATGATTCACAATTTCTCTTTATTCCCACATTCGTCTTCGGTTGCGAGGCTCTTCCCCTACACTTCCCCCCCTTTATCTCTCTTGAGATGAATGTGTCTTTAGTGCAGAGTGCTTTCTGATGTCTTAAGCTGTTTCTGATTTCTGCACATAGTTTAGTTGCTAAAAAAAAAACAACAGCACTCATATTCGTAATCGGGTTTAGGGGCTTAAAATCCCGATAATACGCGAAAGGCGTAATGTGCGAGTGAGGTAGAGGATCTATATTTTACTGTAATTAAAAAGCCTTTTCTCTTTGCATTCTGTATGAAGTGTGCTTACTTCATTTACACACATTAACAAATAGTTTCCATGCTAACACAGTGTTCCTTATATACAGTATATGGACAAAATTATTGGGACGCCTGGTGTTTCCAGCCATTTTCAAGCTCTTCCTTAACTTTTACCACAATTGTACTGGATGTCTTCAGATACAGTAGCATGATATTTTCCCTTTACTTTTACTAGGAGATCCAATGCTCCTGTGAATGAAGCCAGCTCCATGCAGACATGGTTTACATGGTTAGGAGTGGAAGATCTTCTGCTATAGAGCTCTCAACCCTTCTGTAGATCTTTGGGAAAGCTGATTGATCCCCAGGCTTACTCACCTCACCTACATCAGTATCTGACTTCACTAAAACCCAAACACTATTTTTGGGCAGTTTCTCCCATTCTTCTTTGGCTTATGGTCGTTATTTTGTTAGAAGATGAACCGTTGCCCCAGTCTGAGGTCCAGAGCACTCTGGAGCAGGATTTAATCAATGATGTCTCTGTACATTGCTGCCTTCATCTTTCCCTCTATCCTGATTAGTCTCCCAGTTCCTGCTGCTGAAAAACATACCCACAGCATGATGCTGCCACCATGATGCTGGTGGAGTGCTGCAGAAATGGTTGATCTTCTGGAAGGTTTTTCTCTCTCCACAGAGAAATGCTGGATCCGTCGGGTTCTTGGTCACTTCCTTTACTAAGGCTCTTCTCCCGATCACTCAGTTTGGCCAGGATTCCCTCTCTAGGGAAAGACCTGGTGGTTCCAAACGTCTTACATTTACAGATGATAGAGGGATGATGTTTCATGTGGGCCTTTAATGTTGTAGAACCTTTTCTGTACCCTTCCCTGATCTGTGCCTCAAAATAATCCTGTCTCAGAAGTCTACAGACAATTCCTTGGACTTCATTACTTGGTTTGTGCTCTCTCCAATTAACTGAATTTACCACAGGTGGACTGCAATCAAGGATGATCAGTGGAAGCAGGATGCACCTGAGATACATTTTAAGTGTCATGGCAAAGGCTGTACATGTGATTTTCTTTTTTTTAATAATAATAGATTTGCAAAGATTTCCAACAAACTTCTATGTTGTTATTATGGGGTATTATTAGTAGAATTCTAAAGAAATAATGAATTGAATCCATTTTGGAATAAGGCTGTAACAATACAAATTGCTGTGAATACTTTCCTGGATGCACTGTGATCACCAGGCTTTTGTCCATGTGGTGTATGGATAAAGCTAAGCGACAAATTATAAAATAAAAGCTGTCATTAAATATACTCAATATCTCGATATAAGAACTCATTATAAGCTGCAATACAAGGTACCTGACAAAAGTAGCTTTTTTTACGATCAATCTACATTAGTGACCGACATAAACGCTCTGCTTTCAGACAGGCTGATGATTTGTTCTCAAATATTTTTACTCAAGCTTTAAGAAATGTTATGGTGTCCCTGAAAACTAGTTCTAAATAACATCAAATCTATATTATATATATAAAATTTACACTGTATATATTTCTGCAACTAGAAATAGATACACACATATCACTCAACAACAGTGTACAAAAATGGCCGATATAATGTATGATATGTGTGTATCTATTTCTAGTTGCGGTTATGAGAGCACTGAAGTGAGGAAATGCTCATTTGCACTCTCAGCTCTTTGGAACTACATGAAATGTCATGTACTGACAACATGTTTACGCCATTAACAATTTAGAATTGTTTTCAACTCCTACACCTTCCACTGTCACAATTGTGGTAGCTCAATGATTAAGACTGGTGTGCACATGGGAAGGTCAATGGTTCAATCCCCAGCAATGTCAAGCTGTGCCTGTTGGGCTCTTGAGCATGGCCCTTAACCCTCTCTGCTTCAGGGGTACTGTATAATGGGTGACCCCAGCTTCCTTACAAGCTGTAATATATGAAGAAAGATATTTCACTATGCTATAGTTTATACATGATAAAGTATAAGCATGTTTTCTTAGAAAATGTACTGTAATGAACTTTGAGTACATTGTGCAATCTTTATTATTTTGTGTACTATACTAAACCTTTATTCTGTTGTGTACTAAATTATACTTATACCTTGTTGTGTACTATACTATATTTTTACTATGTTGTTTACTAAACTATGCCTTTACTATGTTGTGTACTACACAATATCTGTATCTTATGTAATACACTATATCTTTATTATTTTGTGTACTACACTAAACATTGACTTGTGTTGTTTGCTACACTCTACTTTGACCTTTTTGTGTACTACATTATATCTTTACTGTATTGTCTACTATACTAAACTTTTACTCTGTTGTGCACTACACAAAACTTTTACTATTTTGTAAAAGCAATACCTTTACTATGTTGTGTGCTACACTACTTTTACCTTGTGTGTGTACTACACTATATTTTTACTATGTTGTGTACTACACCATACCTTTACCATGTTGTGTACTACATTATATCTTTACTATGTTGTGTACTACACAAAACTTATACTATGTTGTGTACTAAACTGTACATTTTTTATGTTGTATACTAAACTATACCTTAACTCTGTTGTGTACTACACTATATTTATACCTTGTTGTGTGTAACGCCAATTCCTTACCTTAGCAAGTAGTCTGTAGGCTCACATACAGTAAACATTTGGCATAATTTTCATTAAAATAAATCATGCCAGTTGTGTGACAGTACAGTCAAGTTGTGTTTTGCACATCCAGACTTTCCCAGGCTTTTCACCCCACATGGTGTGGTCTTCCTCCTCTCATTGGGTAGTCAGGCCCTGTAATTAGCATCACCTGTTTCTCATTTCCTTTTTTAAGCGCCATGTTTCAGTCAGTCTCTGTGAGGTCCTGGTTCTAACCTGTGGTTTCCATAAAATCCTGAATTTTTGTGTAGATCTGCCTGTTCTCTGACCCTGCTCAGGAATTTCAAACCAATAAAACTAGACTCTCATCACACTCATTAGTGGACACTGAGGTCATGAACGCTAACAGGAAATCATGCACAAACTCCCCTATGCGTTTCCGTGGACTATTTTTTGAACAGCTAAGCCTATGACGTCCTTGCAGAGTAGCTCTGGTTATTACACTTGATGGCACGGTGCGAGACGAGAAGCTGACATGAAGCGAAATGCCACAGCTCAGCTTGGAGAAGAAGCACATAAGCGGATCTGTAGCTTTGATGAGAGGGCATTAAGAGACTCAACACAGCAAAGAGCAGGTGTGGGAGCCAGCGATAAGAGACGCAGACATCAGTCGCAAAGCAAACCTGAAAAAGATCGGCCTTAAAACTGGAATAACCTCACAATAAAAGAAGTAAGAGCGTGAGGGATGGAGAGGGTGAGAGAACAACTGAAGAGGAGAAATAAAAGAAAAATCTAATGATTGACTCAGCTGAAAAGTCTATTGACAGTGAGAGCAAGAATAGAGAGAATTGGAGAATAGTCAGCACTGAAAACTGAGAGAGAGAGAGAGAGAGAGAGAGAGAGAGAGAGAGAGAGAGAGAGAGAGAACAGTAGGCAGGCTGTTTAGAAAAGAAACTGATAGATGAACTGATGCAAAGAATAGAAATGAGTGAGAAGAAAAAGGAGTGAAAGAAGATAGAGAAGAAAGAAGAGTACAAAATGAGCGAGGGATTGACTGGCAAAGATAGAAAAATACAGAGAGAGAGAGAGAGAGAGAGAGAGAGAGAGAGAGAGAGAGAGAGAGAGTGTGTGAGAGAGAGAGAGAGAGAGAGAGAGCAAGAGCGAGAGAGAGAAAACAGTAGGCAGACTGTTTAGAAAGAGAAACTGATAGATAAAGTGATGCAAAGAATAGAAATGAGTGAGAAGAAAAAGGAGTAGAAGAAGATAGAGCAGGAGGAAGAGTAAAAACAGCAAGGCAAAGATGGAAAATCACACAGAGAGAGAGAGAGAGAATGAGAGAGAGACAGAGAGAGGAGTAAGCATGTTAGGGGCAAAAAGGAAAGTGAGAGATTGAGTGGCTGAGAGAGGACGAGAATGAAAACAGAGTAGGAAGGGCATTACAAAGAAACAACAAGAGACTGAGATGGAAAATGCCAAAAATATAAGCGGGGAAAAAAGAAAAAGATGGAGAGAATAGAAATGAGAGAAGGACAGAAAAAAGGAAGAGGTAGGAAGGACAACAAAAGAGCAAGAGACTGAGAAATAAAATAAATGCTTTACAAAGAGTAAGAGAGAAAAAATAGACAGACATAGGCAGAGAAAAAAAAGATGTTAAAATAGTGAGAGAGTGACGGAGAAAGGGAGAGCGAGAAGAAAGACGACAGAGAGAATGAGGGAAAACAGCAGTGGGGTGTCAGTCCGCATGTGGCGTTGAGGAAAATAATTCAGGAAAACAAAGCCATTTTCTGCACCAGGCTTATTAAAGAAAGGTCAATATGATAAATTAAGAGTTGCCAAAAGTGACAGTGTAGCATTTCATTAATAAATCGTGCGTACACAATAAGCTGGCGAACGTTCGAATGATGGTTTAGCCGTTCGACATCCGTGTAACGCTGTAGCGTAACGTTTTTTTGCGAAGCCTTCGAGCAAATAGAAAAAAAAACCAAGACAACTACATTAAACAGTTTTGTGCTGGAGAGTTGTAGCGGGGTATTAGTCGTAGGAGAACCAATGAAATATGAGGGAAATAAAGAGCGAGCGAATGCAATTATGAGCCACATCAAATATTTGATTTCCCCCACAAGGCTGAAAGCGAGAGAAATTGCGAGTGCAACACACCCAGCCCTCCTCGTCACTCGGGTTTGTGGCGCGAGCGTTTCTTTGCGGAGGCAATTAGCTACAATCAGCGTTTAATTGAGCAAACACAGAAGGATCGTCCTCGAAAAATGCGCCGGCAATAGCGCTCTTGCTCAGACTAATTAAAATGTTGAGACGTGCCCGGTGCTCGGTGTGAATGGCCGCCGAATCGGCGGTCGATGGAGAAGCGTGTGACCGTCCGTCTCTCTTCTTCTCCATGCCCCTCTCCTCCCTTTTCCATCCTCCACATGATCTTGCCTGCTTTTATTGCTCTAAAGCCCATCATGCTTTTAAACTGTGCAGTGGGATTGAGGAGCTCTTATTAAGACCACTCTACACTTTTCCATGCCTCTAATTAGTCCCCAGTGGCACGAGGGTGTGATCCCTCGCTTCCCCCTCACCACTCGCTCCTCTGATGATCCTTTTGCTTAAAAAGAAGGAGAAAATAAAACACACACACCCAAGATGATGAGGTGTCTGAAAATAAACTCAAAGCGAGATTAAAGTAAGCTTAGAAAGGCATGTTTACGTGCTGTGCAATCATCCAAATGTATATATATATACATTTTATTACATTTCTTTTTCCTTTGCAGTCTAAAGAAGGATTAGAAACGGAATATGGTTCATTCTGCACTGTATTTCAATTTCTGCTACAACATCCCACCCGTGAAAGTTGTTTTTGAAATCCCCACAGCGTTTAAAATCATCCGGTGAGCAGCCCTATGAGAAAATGGCACCGGCTCTGACGTCTCCCAACACGGCGTCGCGTTGCGGCACGCCAAAATGAGACCTGCGCTTCAGATGGAATGGGAGTGGAACAGGAGAGAAATAAAGGCTGAATGAATGCAATTAGGAGAAACATCAAATATTCAATTTTCCCCACACGGATGGAAGATGAAGGAGAAATTGCTTCGGCGGGAGCTAGAGCACTCCTCGTGCATATCCGCAAACCGGCTTCATATCTTCACTGGAAAGCCAATTTGCTACAAACAGGGTTTAAATGGGAATAATGCTGTTAGCGTTAAGACACTTTTGGGACGCGGGTCAAATGAGTAGAGCAAAAAATATGCCATAGATATATATGGGCAATTTAAATAATTGGAAATTTTGAAAAATTTGAATAAACAAAAAAATAGAAGCAGGATTTTTTTTATGGAAGTACAGAAATGCAGCATTTAGACTCTAACAGCAACAAGACAATATTCAGAAACCTGGAAATACCACAGAGCAGTCACTTGCTTCAGGTCCTATAATAAAGATTACCTAGTGAGAGGCAGCGATGACAAAAATTGTTCACTGGAAAGAAAACAACACCGGGTTTTGTACTGGCACATGAGTGCTGTACAGGCACATAAATGATTTTGAGCAATAGTGGAGATCTTTTAGAGCCAGGGACCTTTTTTTGCATGTAGAATTGATTTTAACTGACCCCCTCAATACAGATTTATTTTATAACCACTAATGAACTATGCAAATATAAGTCTCGATATGTTTTTGCACCAGTTTCTTTCTAATTTGGTCCAATTTCTGTCCATCAGCCAGCTCTCCAATCAGAACAAAGAGAGAAACCTACCCTCTTCCACATACATGACCTCATATATGTCCACGATTGGCTTGTGTTCATGTGACCCAGCAGGGGTGAAGCACAGAGCATGGTGAATTTGACCTTGGATGACTGAAACAACATCAGGATTTGATGTCCTTGTGATACATTAAATACTTTCTTTTGTTAGATTTATATTATATGGATTTACACTATATGGACAAAAGTATTCAGAGATCTGTTTATTTCCTACCATATGTGGTTCTTCCACAAAATGTTGGAGACACAGTTGTGCAGAATGTTCTTTGGATGCAGTAGGAGAACCAAACCTGTGCACAAAGCCAGCTCCATGAACATATGACTTACATGGGTTGAAGTGGAAAATCTCCTTCTGTAGAGCTCTGAACTCAACCCTATTGAACAACACTGGAATGCATTGGAAAGCTGACTGCACCCCAGCCCTTGTCATCCTACATCAGTACCTGAATTCACTAATACACTTGTAATAGAATGAGCATAAATCTCCTGGAGTAAATGTACTGGAACATCTTCCCAGAAGAGTGGAGGGTTTTATAACAGCAAGTGGGGACTAAATGTAGAATAGGCAGTTCAAAACACAAATCAGATGCTCAGGTATCTACAAAATGTTTTAGTAAATAACATTCTACCATAATATATTAGCGTTTTAGAGGAAAAGTTCTTCTGGAAGTTTGCCGCCTGCGGAACATTTTCCAATAGACATTATTGAAGGTCGTAGCATTTGCTTACAGAACTCAGTAATAAACATAAAAACTTTTCCTCCTTAAAAAGTCATTCTTATCCAGGACAACTTACATTTATCGCATTCATACAACAGCTATGGGGTTAAGCGCCTTGCTCAGGGGCCCAGGAGTGGCAGCTTGTTGCAGCTGGAATTTGAACTTACAATCCAAGTCCAAAGTCCAAGATCTATAATACCATACCCCACACTTTTATGATGGACCTAATCGTTGTTCCCACTCTACCCAACTTCTTTTTAAACAGGATTTACAATATAGACATAGCTTCCTTTAGCACTCAAACTCATTCACCTGTTACCCTTCCTTTACTGGCAGTTGTGTCAAGGGTTGTCAGGTCCGATTTTCATTATGAAGACAAACCACGTCAACATTTTGCCTAAAGCAAGGTAGTTTCTTCTACTTTTTTTAATTGCCCTTGTCAGAAAAGGCATGTAATTGTTGTGGCAGGGATTGACGGTGTGATTTATTGATGGGGGAGTGATAGCTAAGTGGTCTTGTTCATGGTCATAAAGTCATAAATTCAAATCTCAGCCACATTAAGCTGCCACTCCTGGGCCCTTGATCAAGGCCCTTGACCCCATAGCTGCTCAGTTGTACAAATAAGATAAGATGCTCTGGATAAGGGCATCTGCCAAATGTTGTGAATGTAAATTTATTCCAACAAGAGCATGAGTTCTCAATGGGGGTGGAATTATTTATGAAGGTGTAAAATCAAGACAATATATACCAATAATACAGTCACACATTACAAATATAGATGATGCTGTTTTTGTTGGACTACATAATTCAAATGAACTGTATGAACTTTCAAATTTAAATAAAAAATTTTACCATTGAGGTTTGGCTCATATCAGTCCTTCCAAATTTACAATCAAACATTTTTACATCTTCACAGATTTCTACAACTTTTAGATAATTTTTTTCCCTGGGCCTGTGTTTTAGTTTCAGCCCTAACTCCACCCCTGTGCTCTTATTGGTTTGTTACCCCAATGTGTTCACCTCTTTTTGCTTCACTTCCCTTCAGTTTTATGGGGTCTACCCTCCTATTCCTTTGTCTTATTGTCCAGTTTTGCTTGTAATCCTGCATTTCAGTGCATTGGTTATCTTTTTGTGAGTTTCGGTTGTATCTACATGTATCTCCATTTTTTATGAAGATGATGGTTTTTGAAAAGCCATAGAAATGAATTTACTGCTCAGCTAAGATGTTTTGAAGACAAGGTGAGAAAGGTGAGATTGAGATGGTTTGGTTAGGTGCAGAGAAGAAACATGGAGTATATCGTAAGAAGAAAGCTGAGGATGGAGCTGCTAGGAAGGAGGAAAAGAGGAAGGCCAAGGAGGAGGTTTATGGATGTGGCAAGGGAAGACATGGAGGTAGTTGGTTTATAAGAGGGAGATTGTAAAGACAGGGTGGTACTGTATAGACATAGATGATCGGCTGTGATGCCCACTAAAGGGAGCAGCTGAAAGAAGAAGAAGTAGAAGAAGAAGATTGTTTTCAGAAAGTCCTCAATAACTAAAATAAATAAAACACACTTCCTCTAACCGCACGATATTAACAAGGTGTGAACAAAACGTGAAAAATCACTGTAGTCATGCCCTGTCTTAAAGAGGAAAAAACCAAAACGATATTTTATAGCTGTGCTATAGGAGAGGGCGCTGTGAGGACCGAGGTGAATGACCTGCACGTTAGTGAACTGTATCTGATACACCACTGAATAAACAGCTGCACTGACACACACTCAACACTCAAGTGACACTACAGAAGCCCATTTAGGAAACAAATTGAGATTTTGCCATGCATTCTCCCTCCCTCCCTCTCTCCCTCCCTCTCTCTCTCTTTCTATCTATATATCTATCTTTTTTTTAACACCAAAGTCAAAGACGTGAAAGGGGAGAAAGATGTGAAAGCGTAGTGCTGTCCAGTTCATTTCGCTAATATGAAATTTGGTGCACGAGACCATGCTGCGGGCATCTCTGGGTGTAATTACACTACAGTGCGGCCCACAGAAACTTTCATTACTGCTTCTGCCCTGGAGCTTTCCACACACACACACACACACACACACACACACACACACACACACACACAATTCTGTTCAAGAAACGCCATGACCCATTCCTCTCTGTGGTGCTGTTAAAATTCTCCCTCTGCCACTCGTATGGCCCAAACTCACTATCCTTCCTTCTGTCCTCTACTAAATTATTTCACACACACACACATACACTCAGAGAACACAATCTAAATTCATGCTTGGATATATAGGCTCCATTTGTGGCGAAAGAAAACTCAACCGAACATGGTGTAAATGACTGTCTTGGAATTATGAGCCTATTACTGCACAGGCTCTCGTTTTATGGCCAGCAGATCTTTGAACCAGGATCTCATAACCCTCAGATGCTCTACTCGAGCCATGAAAGAGAATATATCAAATCCCCATCAGATCGGAGCCTTATTTTCCAAGCAGCAGGACCGGGAAGAAAGTGCAGATAAAGAGAATTTGAGGCAAAGTCGCACCATGAATCAGACTTCATGTGGAGTGCGGACAGATTAGAATTTTTTCTTTTCTTTTCTGAAAGCGTGTAGAGGGCCTAATTAGAGCTGAGTGAGAATACCCCTGCGTTTCCACTCACATGCCAGAGCACTGATTAATATTGAAAAAAGACTCGGGCAAAAAATAGCTGACGGGCCCCCCAGGTTCATTATCGTCAACAGAATTTGGTCCTGTGGTGATGTATGACCGAAAGCTGCATCCCATAATGCTGCGCAACACATCCGTGCGAGTTAGCATCAAAGAAACGCAAGAGACAGATGCACATCATCCAGCCAGGAGAACATGACTAGTGGGATAAGGGCCAGGGCCCTGGAGGGAGAACAGAAGAGGGCGAGAAGGATTGTGGGATGTGAAAGCATGTGCAAGACAGAAAGTAAGAAAAAAAGAAAGACAAAGAAAAAGTTATCAAAGGGCCTACTTCTGAATCCTGCACAATGTGCGTGCGTGTGTGTGTGTGTGTGTGTGTGTGTGTGTGTGTGTGTGTGTGTGTGTGTGTGTGTGCATATGTCTTTGCATGTATGTGTTTTCCAGGTTACAAACAGCTGGGGTCTATCCTCTTCTTTTCCCCAGTAATCTAAATGCCCTTCACTGACCAGATTACTGGCCAGATGACAATCACACATGCACATATACACACATACACACATACACACACATACACACTGCCAGGAACAGCTGTTCACTGTATTGCACCGCTCTCCCACCACTGGAGTTGAAGCGGTGATCCTCCAATCCGCAATTCCAACATCTGCACCAACTGACAAATGCACAATAAGCACTGAGGCATGGATCCCAGCCAACAGAACAGACACTGTGTTGACAGGCCACTGATTTGCGTTCTGGCCCAAATCCACTTGATGAGTTTTAGTCTTATAATTATTATATATTTTTTAATGTATTTATTTTTTTAATTCAGGGCTCAGAGCCGAATCTAAAACAGTATACTGACTGTGGTCGCTCAACCCCGACTTTGAGCTCTCGTATAAATAACACGGAGCATCACACATTTATTTCCAAAGCTTGCTCCCTTAACCTAGCACTTGTTTTAGGTCTGTTTGACAGGATTGTCCATAAATATTTATCATCTTCCTGCCAAATCAGCAGCCGAACTATGAAAACAGAAAAAAGGTTAACATTTGAGAAGTTCAAATTTGAGCTCTGTGTATGTGATCATTTCATACCACCAACATTAGTGTACAACACATTGCAAAAATAAGATATAGTAATACCTACAAGCATTTTGGTATAAGAAATAAAGAAACTGCATAAAGCAAGACAGATTGTTTTAGAGGGCACTCTATGGAACTGTTTACAAGCTAAGATGAGACTCTTCATGCATCTGTTTTATGCTTCTCTAAACAGTGTTCTGCTGAGAAACCTTCCACCTACCTAAACACTGTTCCAGACCAAGCACCCCAGTATCCCTTAACAGCAGTGGGTTATTTTGGCATGATAATGTGTTCTTCTGCACAGCATAAATTGTTCAACAATGTTTTGAAGAACCTGACAATGAGTTCATAATGTTGAATTGGCCTTCAAATCCCCCAAATCCATTTGAGCATCTGTGGGATGTGCAGGATAAACAAGTCTGATCCATAAATTCCTGACCTCAAAAAGGATGTGTTGATTAAGGCTTGGAGCCATATAGCAGAGTACGTCTTCAAATGTCTTGTTGTATCATTAGACCAGAGTAGTTTTGGTGGCACGATTGGGGCCTACAGAATATTAGTAGACCTGGGGGATGTAGGATGTTGCCCCTAAAGGGCAGTAAGAGCCCTGTTTACAACATTTTCAGTAAGCTTTCATGTTGTAGGTGGTAGTTTAGTGGTTAAGGCATTGGCCTTTGGATTTAAATGTCATAAGATCAAATCTCAGCCATCTTCTTGTATCGTTGGTCCAGCGTGGTTTTGGTGGCATGATTAGGACCTAGAGAAAGTACAACTGGGGCATGTGGAATGTTGCCCCCAAAAGTTCAGTAACAGCCCTGCTTGCAACATTTTCATTAAGCTTTCAGGTTGTAGGTGGTAGCTTAGGGGTTCAGGCTTTGGCCTTTGGATCTGAAGATCATGAGATCAAATCTCAGCCACTCTAAGCTATCACTCTTTGGCCCCAGAGCAAGAATCCATGAATAAGAGTGTATGCCAAATACTGTAAATCAAAAATGTTTCATTATGTTTGTACTATAACATATACTGTAATATTATACCATCCAGTACCAAGGGAACTTTTACATTATATACCTTGTCACACATCTGCCTAGTTTGTTTATTTGGAAGTGATGACTTGAAGAATTGTATGGCTTCAGTCCAGAATACGTTTAATCCTTCACCTTACTGACAGTTCTCTTACAAGTCAGCTAAAAATTTCCTGTATGCTGTTTCCTAAACATTTAGGACACCAGCAGGGGATATGCACCTGTTATTGTAGTCTGTCTCTAAAAAATACCCTCATAATGGGAATAGCTCGTGGCCTCTCCATTTTCTTTTCAGTCACTGTTTTTATTTTGTGTATGTGTGTGTATGTGGGTGTGTGATTGCACAATCTTTTCCATTTTTATATATAAGCATTGTTGCCAGGTAACCATTCTAAACAGCTGTCCTCAGTACCCGCAACTGATGATAAAGTATTATGCTAACAAAACAGCAGCAAACCAGACCCTGTTCATTCACCACACAAAAGAAACTATTAAGCGTAGGTCCGGTTCCAAGCAAATATACAAAATGTTAAACGTATCCAAAGTCTATGAAATGTGCTACAGCACACAGATAAATAAAGCAGTAGGCGTTTATCATGTCGTATATACACGTGGAGAAACCAAATGTGCTTAACATCGCTGGGATATGAGAAGGAAGAATTAAAGGAAGTATAAAGTCCCTTTAACAATTTTGCCTCTCTCTTCTGCCAGCATTTTCTAGCAAGGTTGTCACCTGTGTATAATGATGTAAGCATCAAAAGAAAGATGTCAGATTTCTATGGGTTGCTTTTATGGTAGAAATATTTTTGGTTTGGTTGCTTTTTCTGGTTTTTTTTTTTCTTAAGTGGGTCAGTGGGGCTAGGCTGAGCTTTCAGTCTGCCAAATTCTCGTGCAAACCCACCAGGCAAACACACCTAATCCCGCCACCCGCTGTGGCTAACAACCCCCCCAAAACAGACATACACATACACACACACACACACACCCCACATTCTCAAAAATATGCGTAATCGAGCACGTTCGTATGCTCACGTGTATCCGTGTAGGGCTTAATTGAGAAAAAACGCATGCTAATTGACTGTGATTGGGCCGAATCAATTACAGCCCACACCGTGTCGGAGACTGAATTAAGACAAACAAATTGATTGACTGGTTCAAAAGGTTTAGCTGGTTGCAATGCAGCTGGGTAGCACATCTGTCCGCGACACGTCTAGACGAGATGATGAGAAGGAAAAAAGCGCAATCAAGACAACCAGCGCCGAGTTGAACAGAGCGAGACGAAGATGAGAGAGATGATAAATGGAGAAATGGAAAGTGGAGTTAGATGTTCCCTTGAGCTTTAGGTAGATGTACCTAACACAGGTTATGCATTAGTACATTTTATATAGTCAAACGACTGCAACTTTCATGAATTAATAAAACTGGGATGTACTTCGTCTGAATGTTTTATCAATGTGCCTCAGAGCGAAGCCACGTTATTGGTTTTTTTTACCTGATGATGTCATCCGCCGTCTGAATGAAGTGATCAAGTGAATGACCAAGCCTGGAGGAGCACACGGGGCGTGAGGAGACTATAGAAACATTGGCGTTGCCCTAGATAAGGGCTTTTCTAGTCTATGACATGAATAATGGAGCTACTACAGAGGCCACAGGGCTGACAGGACAGATGTTTGCATAAAGGAAGTGCTGAAGATGTGAAAGACCTGAACGGAAAATCATGGAAAATGCAGCGAGGCACTAAAGGACCACTTACTACGTGTACTTTGGAGTTTTTGTGCATGCATTCTTTAGAAACTGGGTGAAAACGCACTTTATTCCGTATCTCGGTTATTTGTACACAAGCACATGAAGCAGTACTTTAGAAAAATACCTATGTTTCGAATACTTCTTTGAAAACTTTTTTTGGGTTCTCGAATTCTTTCTGGGCTAAACTGTTTTCTTATTAACTTTGTTCAAACATTTTGCGTAGAAGAATGAAAAATTTCATGGTAATTTCTTGTCAAGTTCTAGCTACACAGCCTAAACATAAACATAATCATAGCAACCTATAACAGCCACAGCCGTATAGTGTACTAATTTGTTTTCTTATTTGCTAATTTCTGTATATTGTTAGGTAATATCAAAAATCACTTATTCAGTTATTCTACCAAAATAAATTTAACAAGTTTGTTTGACTTCTTTCGATCTTTCCTTGCATATTGGCATCTGACTGTCATATCTTAATGCAAGATGCTTACATATGTACCAAACTTTGGATATCTTTTATACACATCCTGGTATGACTGATATTCCCGGATCCGTATTGAGGAGACTGAACAAGAACAAGTGGGATGAGACTCCTGGATTCATGGCTAGTTTGAAGAAAAACCTAACATATATTTAGCCTTTGAAACACTCATTTTTTTTTCGAATTCATGCAAATCAACGTAAGGGTTATATTGTTCAATCATAAAAGACAATTGTTTTTCTGAATTAAAAAAATCTAATAATAAAGTCTGATTTAAAAAATCATCTGAAAAATTGGGGCAAATAATCAAGATCTCATTACTGATAAAAACAACAACACAGTAGGTATTGCTATTCAGCCACTAATTGTGCAAAATCAGTACATTTCCCTCGAAATAATGGCATTTTATAATTTATAAAAATCTACTCCTTTTATATTCTGATATTGTCAGGATTATGGACGGACTACATTTCCCAGCAGCTGCTGCTGCACCCTCGGGATATTCGATCACTGATCACACACACCTCAATCACACTGTTCGTGATTAGCACTAGTAAATACATTTCTTTTTTTACAGCGCTCTTCACGTTGTCTTGTTTCATGCTTCTGTTTTTTCTCTGTGTTTGCATACTAAAGCATATGCTGCGATTCCCCATGCATTCATTACATGACAGATATACTGTATTACACACCTAACACTATGACTCTCATTTTGTGATCATCAAACACGAACCAGTTGTGTCTTGAAAACAAATAAAGCTCAGTGAAATCCGTCCAATATTGATAGTATAGTAACAACCTTCCTGTGTAGTCTTAAAACCTAGTAGAACCAGTACACACCAAAGTTTATAACTGGCACTTTTGGGCCCTTGAGCAATGCCCTTTGACCTCTGTGCTCCAGGGGCACTGTATAAGGACTAACCCAAGCTTCCTAAAATCACTGGGATATGTGACGCAAGAATTTCACTGATTTGAAATTTACATGTGACAAGTAAAAAGCAATTTTACATACTATTTAATTTAGTAAAGCTTTTTAAACATAAATAGTTTATAATAGTATCCAGCTGCTGGATGTAATGAGCAAAACTAATGGTTGATTGTTCCCTTAAGAGCATGTAGGCCTGTTACAACAGAGCCACAGCCTTTGATTAGCTAATTAACAGATTTCACCGAGACTAAACACAAACCATTAACTTATGGCCTTTCTGCAAAGCCATTTAATTTCCCAGTGGACCGTGGGCAAAGACCAAGAACCCTGCTGCATTTCTGCAGCACCACAGGTGTACAGGTCACCTATATAATCCATAAAAACTCATTTAGCCCCATAATGAAGCTCTGATAAACTTGGCTGGCCTACACATGTGTGTGTGTGTGTGTGTGTGTGTCCTTATTGGCCATGCCACGCTCTAGGTTTGCGTAAGACGAAAAAGGTGGAATGCACAGTACAGTATGCATGCCAACCTCACACAGTCCTCCAAAGCGTCTCCTATTCATTTCTTCTTTGCCCTCAATCAGGTGCTTCCATGCTCCAATTCCTCCTTCTATTCATAAAATATCACGCTTGGACTTCTTCTCTATTTTCCACTTTCCTCAAGTCTCCCAACTTTGAATTGCTCCCTGTTCTTATTGTGTGCTGACTTACACAATAAAAAAAGCAGAGGCAAGCGCACAACTTTTGGCTGACTCCAGGCATTTCTTATAAATACTTAACACACACACACACACACACACACACACACACACACACACACACACACACACACACACACACAGACACACACAGATAGAGCATAGAACAGAATAAGAAATGTTGGCGTAATGCACTAGGGCTTGTGGAACTGAATCACGGGACAGTGATGGCTCACGGTTCCTGAGGTTTAGCGCTGGATAAATGAGCTCCGGGTTGAAACCGAGGCTTAGCAAGAGAATGACAAAAGAGCCGACCGAAGAAAATGAATAGACAGAAGATGGATAGCACGATCGCGCTCGAATTTATCCGTCACAACTTTGCGCACACGTTTTGCCGTTCTCCAAGGGACACTGACGGAAATGAGAAATCCACGTAGCATGCTGTAAATTTACATAGCCTATACACTTTTATATATTTCTATAACACATACTCGGGTGCCATGAACCACACCTTCCCTGATCTCAGACAGTTCCCAAGACGTGATCAAATCCATGACCTATCTTTTTTCCCATACACATTTCTTATAACTTAACATACCTGCATCTAATAAACATGGCATTTTAACAGAACTAGTCTCAAAGTGACATGACTAATCCATTTGTACTCCTGTGTTGCTTGTTTGCTCTCTCCATTAGTTTTCTGATTACCCGCATTGTCGCCTCTATTTGTTTTTACACTCCATTTTCTCTCAATCTGGTCATTTGCATTTCCCAACCATTAGATAACATTTTCCTATCACACGATTGCTATTTAGGAGGGTGAAATCTAACACATGAAACCCAGGCTTATGTTTACACCACTAATGCTGGATCACACTTACAAGACACTGCCATTTACCCTCTTCTGCATACATGAGCTCACAGACACATACAATTGGCTAGGAATTGTGGATAGTAAAGAAGTTAATGTAATTTGTCACTGTATTTAATTAGCTTTTTCACGTATTTGTACTTTACTCAAGTATTTCTATTTGGGGAGACTTTAACTTCACCACATTTCAAAGTCAAATTTCGTACCTTTTACTCGACTACATTTTGCAAAATTAGTCATTCTTTTTTATTTATGAGTGGATAAAAGTTAATATGAATAAAGAGAGATATTATGGCTACAATAGGAACATTATAGCCATCATTAATAATAGTACTTTAGAAACGTAAATACATATAAACAATAAAGAAAGTAATAAAACAAAGTAAGGTATGTGGCTTCAAGAGAGCAGGATGTACATCTGAACTCTCAAACAGACCCTAATAAATGGTGTTGCCTTCATTAGGTGAATTGAAAAGTAAGAGATTAGAGACTAGGCTGGAAAATTTGCAGGAAGTCAAACATGATGTAGTTAAACAGTTGGTTATACTGAGTGCACTTTGCAAAACTGCTAAAAATGTCAAAACTTTGTGTACCCCACTGTCATCGTTTGATTTCCAGATGCTAATTCTGGGCTCCTTCATCCACGAATGACCGTGCCCACCTTTCACAGAAGATGGTACGGTCCAGTTAGCAAGTGATTCTGGTATTCCAGCTGTCTCACTAACATGCAGTACAGCTCTCAGAGGACTTAACATGGTCCAGTTAGCACCAGACACTTAGTCTCGGGCCTGCTCCCAGTGGCCGGGATAAATATGCAGGACTTAGTTCCAGCTGCATGCCTGAAAGGCTTCCACTTCCAAATAGTGTCTTCCACACACTTTTTTACTGCCACACATACACACAAATAAAATCTGTCGTAGTGGCATAGTAGTTACTGAGGAAAAGTCTACAGAGACTTTCAGGGGTCTACATTGTTTATGGTGCACTTCTGATCGACAGAAAAGCCCCACCTGACGTTTAAGACTGTCGGGCCGTGCAGCAGCACGTCCTCAACAGGGTGTGAAGTGACAGAGATGACAAACCGACTGACTGATGGACAGCTGGACAAACAGACAGGGGATTAGTGCAATAGCAGGGTGGCACATATGATGTCACAGAGCTCAAAGCTTCTCACACCAGGGGCAGAAAACTGCTTTAAGCAGAATGAATCGTTTTTGAAACTGATATGTTTATATTTAAGTTGAAAGTGAAGATTTTCCTCATGAAATGCATTAACAGGATGTCAGGTTGAATTCCAGACGCCATTTGTGGTGTCACAATGTGCTTCACAGCTGACAAATCAGCAGCTCTGCTTCACACACAGAGAGAGATAGAGAGAAAGAGAGAGAGAGGGAGAGAAAGAGAGAGATTTTTCTCTCCCTCTTTACCACTCACTTATCCTCCTGTTTTTCTTCTAGCATTAATATCTTCTTTTATCTGCTTATTTCACATCCCATTTCTTATTCTCTTATGGCATTTTGCCACTATTTCTCTTTCTCTCTCTATTTTATATTTGTGTCCCTTTCTCCATCAGTCATCTTCCTCCCTTTCTTCCGTCTTCCTTCCTTCCTTCTCACTTATTCACTACTGTCAGTAATACTAAAATATCAGGCTTTGTTTCTTTCTTTTTTACTCTCTCATTTGAAATTATAAGCAACATGTTATTACCATGTCATTTCTGCTTTTTATTCAGTGTTATCAGTAATAGTAAAATTATTGTTCTTTCTTTCTTTCTTTCTTTCTTTCTTTCTTTCTTTCTTTCTTTCTTTCTTTCTTTCTTACTTACTTACTTACTTACTTACTTACTTACAAAAGTGTCATGCCATTTTCCTTCCTTCAACCATTCTTTCATCTAATTTATTCCTATGGCCTGTGTAGGGTATAAGCAACACCACAGCACCATACCCTTTCCTTCTTCCTTCCTTCCTTCCTTCCTTCCTTCCCAACTTCCATCCTACCTTCGTTTTTTCTCTTCCGTTCAGTATTATCAGTATATTTCTTTCACCCTGTATGCACTTATCAGTAAAACCCTCTTGACTTTTCATGCCTTTTTTCCTCTATATTCTTTCCTTTTTCCTCCTCTTCTTCACAGGGTTATTAGCAATACAATAGGATCCTACTCATCCATCTTTTTCCTTCTTTGTCTTTCTTCCTACCTTACTTATACTTCTGTATTTCTAAACTCAGATAATGTTGATTTCATCAGTCACTGTTTTATCAGGCCAGTGTGTGTGTGTGTGTGTGTGTGTGTGTGTGTGTGTGTGTGTTTGTGTGTGCGTGTGTGTGTGAGAAAGTATAAGCCTCTATCTAGTGGCCTCTATCCTCAAAAGGTATTAGTCTGTAATGTCATAATTTGCCATTATGTAAACTCTTATATTCCTCTATATGTGTACATTCCCACTGGAGTTGTTCATTACAGGCATTATTTATAATTATAACCCAGGTTACAGCAGGCAGCGATGATTGGCGTGTTTTTGTTTTGTCGGAATTCCTCACCAGGCTTTAGCTACAGAAGGGGCAGAGATGCCGGGGGAGCTGCTGACAGTGTTAGCAGGTGATAAGGGTGTTATTAAAATATCCGAAATTAAAATAATCAGCTCTGACAACAGCCAGGGTGCACAAACACACATGGAAAACAGTGACAGGCCACCAACTGTGAGCTTGTGAAGCTGACACTTTAAACCAGGCCACAAGAAAGACAGTGTGAAAGATTTGTGTCAGGTCAAGTTGTATATTCAATTTAATCTGATGGGAGAGAGTAGAAAGATAATAAAATATATGGAAGAAAATATATATTGGAGGCTTTCTGAGATTCAACACACTTTCCACACGATATGGATTAAAGTACTGGGACACCTGACTTGTCCAGCCATATGTGGTTCTTCCTCAAACTGTTATTACAAACTTGGAGACACACAATTGCACACAAAGTCTTTGGACACAGTAGCATAAAAGTTTTCCTTCCTTTGAACTAGGAGCCCCAAACCTGTTCCAGCATGACAATAAAATACTTTACATGAGGTGGAGTGAAAGATTTCCTGCTATAAAGATCTGACCTCAACCTTAAAACACCTTTGGAAACAAAGCTTCTTACACTTATTTGCATGTAATATGTTTTTTTTTGTTTGTTTGTTTTTTTTGGCGTTTTCGTACTCAAGATTTTGAAAATGCTAATCTAGATGCAGCGCATTTTCAGATCTATCTGGATTAACATGGCCGTAGCCTCGGGGGAAATCACGTGCTAGTCTATACCCTCGCCGGTTGATATCTGTCTTGTCGTATGAGAGAGACAATCTGGCTGATGGTTGTAAATTAGCTCAAACTAAATGAACAAATGGGGAAAAAATTTGAAATGTAACAAAATTTTACTTTTAAGAATGAACTGATTGGTTGAGGAAGGTCATGTGACATGCTGCTGACAGATGGTTAGATGGTTAGTAGACTTCAGATGAACGAAGGAATAAAAAAAGGTATGTATCCTAAGATCAACCCTAATCCCAGCCTTTTCTGTGTTATATATGAAATGTTAAGGGATTGCTAGGATTGTGCATGTGTGAGCCCTATTAAATCAGAAGCATGCAGGGAGTCAGATCAGGAAAATACTTGAACCATCAATATCTGTAACAGGTCGAAAGTATAAGAAATCCTCTAGTGTAGAATAGAAGCATTTATTTGTCAGGAACGTTACAATTTGTACATTTGAGCACAGTGAAATTCCTTTTTTACATGTCCCAGTGATGTGAGGAAGCTTGGGGTCAGAGAGGCATGAACCCCCGACCTGTAACCCAGAGCCTTAACCATTAAGCTACCAACTTTCCCCCTAATAATTCTGTGTATTGTTTATTAAGGTTCATCCAGCTGTTGAGAACTTGTGTTTGAACTATAAGTTATAGACACCATGTAGATGATTACAGTCAAATCATACTGAAGATTATATTAATGTTTCTAGCTCAATATAATCATGATTTCTTTTTTTCTTTTTCACAATTAATCAACAAAATCAGTAGATGTGTTCTGATGATAATGTGACGCTTGGCAACCAGGACGGTGCAGGAGGAAGAAAATGCAAATGGTAAAAAGAATGCTGATTTGAATTGCAAATGTAAATGCAAAAGACAAGTAACGACAAACTGAAAAACAATCAGAGTTTGTTAAACATAGTGGCAAAATCGTCTGTGAATGATTGTGAATATTTCAATGCTTAGGATATGTTTAATCTCTGGAATTTGTCCAAATGAACAACATCTTTTGAGTATTTTTCCATGATATTCTGCACACAGGTGTGTTTCTCCATCTCAGGCAACAAGTTCATATAATTCTTGGGCTTTTTAGCATAGAATGAGCAAACCCATGTGAATGATTTACTTTAAAATGAGTAGTAATTAATACTATATTTTCGATCTATAATTTGCGTCCTAGGATCATACATTTAATCTGACCTTGTATTAAAAATATGGAAAATAGAATGAAACCTTTTTCTTCCTAGGAAATCTGGATGATAAATGGACAATGAAATGCATATTGTTTATTATCTGTAATAATGCCTTGTGGAAAAGCCTGTAAGTGTGTATCAGGTATGAAATGTTAAATGGGGTTTGTTGAAGTTTATTATAGGAAATTGTTACATTTTTTTACCTTTTTTTTGATGTACATACACTATAAATACAAAAGTTTTGGGACTCCTGACTTTTCCAGCCATTTGTGGTTCTTCCTAAAACTGTTTAGCCCAAATATAGAGACAAGCAATTGAATAGGATGTCTTTAAATGTGGTACCACGACATTTGAACTAAGAGACCCAAACCTGTTTAAGCCCGACAACGCATCTGTGCACAAATCCAGCTCCATAAAGAAGAATAGAATAGCCTTTATTTGTCACATATACATTACAGCACAGTGAAATTCTTTCTTCACATATCCCAGCTTGCTCGGAGCCTGGGGTCGGCCATGATACGGCGCCCCTGGAGTACAGTATGTTAAGGGCCTTGCTCAAGGGCCCAAGAGTAGCAGCTTGGTGATACCAGATCTTGAACCCCGACCTTCCCATCAGTAACACAGCGCCTTAACCACTGAGCTACCACTCCCCTAATCTATGTTTAACATAAATTGGCATGAAAGATCCCCTGCTATAGAGCTCCAACCACCTTCTGACCTCACCTACATCAGTACCTCACTTTACAAACACCCTTGTTTCTGATTGAGCACAAATCTCCACATGTACACTTTAAAATCTAGTGTAACATCTTCCCAGATAAATGGAGGTTATAATAACAGCAAATGATGACTAAATGTGGAATGAGTTAATTAAAAAGCAGATACTTATCTTCTAATCTTATGGCCCGGTGTCCACAAACATTTGCCCATATAGTGTTTTTGTAAATGTAATATGATTGTGATGCAAATTCCATCCGAAATATAAAATCAGCTGTTTTTACATTTCAATACTTTTATAAAACACATTCCTACACACATATACTCATCGCTGTATAATGAACATGCAAACATGCATCCATAAGCATGCACACACCCAGCTGTGGACTTTCATGATGTCTGTGTTCCTGGTTTCTGCGAAATATTTCCCCAGTGTAAACGGTTTATAAAAAACTGAAATGCATCGATGGCGTACATGAATGAAATAGAATGTGTATTATTAGATGGAAGGGATGAAGAAAAAGCAGTATAAGTCTGGCTTGCAAAAAATTGAAGGATTGTTGGTCTGGCTTCATACGGAATTCAATGAAGTTTTGGTTCCAGCTGCGTCCGCTTAGCAGCCATAACAGTTTTATGACTTTGTTCATACGAAATCCAATAAAAGCGTCCACGTTTGATATAACTCTTATGAATTCTTCATGAGACGGCCTTGCTGAGAGCGAGGACACACTGTGAAAGCAACAAGCCAGAAGCTTACAAAACTGTAAGAGAAAGCTGAAAAGATGGAAAGAGAGATAGAGGTGAGCTACATGCAAGACCCTATGCATTTCAGCTTTCAGGGCATTTTATCTGTTTCACTGCAAATCCAAAAAGTTAAAAACGCAAACCGGTTTCGGATCGAGCCCTGATGTGACATGGCTATATGATGGATTTATAGCCTGGAAAAAAGCCTACCCTCGTGTCCCAAGAGACAAAAGTGTTGACCAGGCAAAAAAATCACTGCTAATTAAGTCTCTTTGGTTCTGAGGACTCTTTTTCCCAAGGGACACTTCAAATGTCAAATCTTTAGCACAAAAGAACGGGTGTCGCAATGCCTGCTGCTAGATGACCGTCTACCAGCTTTTTTCTGTGTGTGCGGTTTCCGTGTTTTACTCCCACGCCATAATCACAACATCAAAGCCATCGTAATCAAAGCGTCAGAGTGCACCAGTTACTTCGCCTCCTTATAATGGAAATCTGTAGGGCACCCGAGAAAACGCAAGTCTCCTTTCAGTCCACATTTTCACACTTTCCCATCTTAGTTATTTATATACAACATTTATTTTCTGGTTCAAAATTCACACCGTACAACCTAGTGTCATGCTTTTCAGGACAACCTGAAAGGCGTCTACTGAAAACGGCACATTACAAAAGCAAGCAGAAACCATTTCAGATGTGTGTGTGCGTGTACACGTGCAACACGTTCCCCTTCACTTAAGTCTTTAACAGTATATATATATATATATATATATATATATATATATATATATATATATATATCTTCTTCTTCTTCTTTCACTTCTCACACTCGTTTCTTTACTTCTCTAACACATTCTCCATTACTGTGCACTGTTGACCCCAGGTACCTAAACTCCTCCACCTTCTCCACCTCTTCTCCCTGCAACTGCACCACTCCACTGCCCTCCCTCTCATTCATTCAGTGTGTTAAAGAAGTGAAGAAAAAAGAGTGCAGGCAGGGTGGAGTGGGTGGAGAAGAGTGATAGCAGGAGTGATTTGTGATAGAAGAGTATCTGCAAGAGTGAAAGGGAAAGTTTATAGGACTGTGTTGAGACCTCGATGTTGTTTGGTTTAGAGACAGTGGCATTGAGTAAAAGACAGGAGGTGGAGCTGGAGGTAGCAGAGCTGAAGATGTTGAGGTTTTCGTTGGGAGTGACGACGATGGACAGGATTAGAAATGAGTTTGTTAGAGGAATAGGGCATGTAGGACGTTTTGGAGACAAGGTGAGGAAGGCGAGATTGAAATGATTTGAACATGTGCAGAGGAGGGACATGGGGTATATCGGTTAGAGAATGCTGAGGATGGAGCCACCAGAAAGGAAGAAAAGAGGAAGGCTGAGGAGGAGGTTCATGGATGTGGTGAGGGAAGACATGCAGGTAGTTGGTGTGAAAGAGGCAGATGTAGAGGACAGGGGGTATGGAGACGGATGATCCGCTGTGGCGACCCCTAATGGGAGAAGCCAAAAGAAGAAGAGGATGATTTATTCGCCTACACTGCTGAAATTTTTTGTACCTGCACATAGAGTACCTGTGTATAAGATGTGCAAATGCTGCATGTCATCCTGAATGTACCCTGTGTGTAAATCTTTCCTTTCATTTTTTATGAATATATTGTTGCATCTAGAAGCTTCTGTCACCAAGACAAATCTCTGTGTGTGTGTGTGTGTGTGTGTGTGTGTGTGTGTGTGTGTGTGTGTGTGTGTGCACACCAATTTTGATTTGGAAACTGCTGCTTGCTTGATTTGGTGCTTTCACTTACATTGTTTAAAACATAGAAGAAAATCAGGTAAATTCATATAATGTATTTGTTAAAATGGAAAAAAATGGTCAAAGAATAATTAACAGAAATAACAATTTTCTCCTTTTCACAAAGGAAATGTGTTTTGATTTGCAAATGTGCTTTGCCGCTTCCTGTTCGTTTCTTTTCAAAAAAGTTAATTTATTCAATGACTGGCAAACATGGTGTCATTTCATTTACCTCACGCATGCTCCCTAACCCCCCAATGCAATCATATAAAATAGGATTACATCTAAGGTGTTGTTCTTGTCTTCGTCTTCACCTCTTCACGCTCTGCCTTGATTTGGACTGCATTAGCTATGGACTTGGTTGTGATGTATTTTCAGCTAATGTGCTCTTCAAACAAACACTACTACTTATCAAGGAAAGAATTTCATATATATCATATTTATGATCTGAAATTGATGATGAGGGCTAGGATATGGAAAGCCTAATTTGGTTTCCACCAGCCTGCTTACCCCACATGACAGCTACAGCACTAACCAGGGAGGGTAAAGGCTAACACATGCTAACTGCATGCTACATCATGAAGCATCTTAACACACTCCAAGGAGAGCATTACCTCACAGACGGACACGATCAGCTAGTGTTGCTTTGATTGACAGGGGAAAGGGGGCATGTCATTCCTCCCTTCTAATTTCGCTCCATTTTTCAACTGTACTGCACTATGGGAAAAGTACCAAAATATAATCCAGTCATACAGTATGTGAACTTCTGCTGCCAGATGTTCTACGAGCATGTGACTTGGTAATGGTTTTTATAGTAATGTAAGGATGTTCTACAGCAAGAAATGTGATCTTTAGGCATTGGAGCTCCAAAAAGTGACAGGTATGGGAAAGAGTGTAACATATTTTATCAAGACAATATCATTGTTTTCATCTGGCAACGGGTCTTCCAGCACTGCTTGAATGATCCCACCTTTTCTCAGGGTAAGAGGTAGGTATATATCTAGAGCCACTGCCTATCTTCAAACGACGGGTGAAGACTTACCTTTTCCTGAAACACTTGATCTAGCCCTTATTTTTCCAGTTTGTTTTATGACTTTGCATAAAAAAGTGTGCTATAATAGAATATATTATATATTCCTTCCAACAGAGTTTAGGCTAATTATATCCTATGTTTGCAACCTAGTAAACCAGTGTTGATTTATTCATTAATAGCGACTACTAAGCACATTTGTATATCACTCTGGATATGCATGTCTGCTAAATGCCATAAATGTAAATAGCCAAATGAGTAGTACACATTTGGTTGCATGGGTTTTAATAAAGGTGGATTATGCGATCATACGTGTATCAGTTTTGGAAAACACATGGCATAAAAACTCTAAAATTGAGTATAATATTCAGCATATTTTTTCACATTCTCGATTTTAGAAAACATTCAAATATATTTTATTATAGTGACAAAATGCCTGTTAGTGTAAGGGATATTTTGGATTCATACAGAGGACGTAAAATAAAATTTTTATATTTCAGAATAAAAGAAATGTACTTTCAGAACAATAGAGTAAAATCTATCACAATTTGGCAATGTGAATAGTTTCCCATCTGACAAAACATAAAATATATCGAATATTATAACTGGAAACAGTTTAGCTGTTTCATCAACTGTATACCTACTGTATTTTAGATTTATTACACATAATATAATATAATATAATATAATATAATATAATATAATATAATATAATATAATATAATATAATACATTTCTAACATTATTTATAATATAATGCAATTTATTTATTATAGCCTTTATCACAGAATACTCACATATCGGTTTATGGTGACCTCTTTGCCTGCACACTGTGATTGTGTGTGTATGATTATTGTGTTCACAACATCATGGCCATTTTTCTGAGCTGGATCAGCTGAAAGGAGGCATTCCTCTAAAAACTAAAACATTTATTTCCTACACAATAATACACACTAACCGTTTCCCGGGTGTTTGTGTTCTAATCTGTAGACTGTTTTACAGCTATATACTGTTATAAAGCTTTTCAGAAGCAACAGCACCATCAGTTTTGCCTGAAATGCTCGTCTTAAGGTCTGACTTGTTTACTTCTCATGTTCAAGATTCACAGCGCTTTTTCCCTCCTGCCTCCTTTTTAAAGCTGCTTATTGCTGCTGTCCAGCTGTCCCTGCAACCTCTATTCTTTTTTTTTTCCCAACATCCTCGCCTAAGGACAAACTCCACTCTTCACTGTCCTCCAGTTCCCACAATGCATTACAAGCGAGTGTGTTATCCTTTCACCACCCCTCAGTCTCCTTTGGTGTCATGCCTCAGGGTCAGTACTTTATTTCTCATTTACTCCACACAGCCTTGTCCACTGCTTCACTGATCAATCTCTTTCCTCCACTGACCTGCAGCTGGGCTCCTTATCTTTGCAGCAGATGGCATGTTTTTTATCCAAAACTTTTACAAATTTTAAGCGGATTTCCAAAATGTCACCCAAATGAACGTGGAGATTTTTAAGTTACCATTTGATGCTGTAATGTGATTATTGGGGGGTGGGGTGGGGGGAGGGGTGGATCAGATTTTATCAACAGTTAACAGATGTGATCATAAATTGCATACATACCAAATTGTTTAAACTATAAGGTACTATACACTATATAAACACACGATGTATGCAAGAGCATAACACCATTAAATCTGCTTTAATAGTATACAATTCGATTTAAATATACTCACTGCTGATCAATACGTGGCCGATTTTCCAGGCAATGATGGCGTAGTCGAATACTACATTAAATGACACAGTTTGACAAATCATCACCCTAGTGTTTTTCACATCTAAATTACTTTTAACACCGTCTTTTTTTTTTGCTAGTCATCAATCATATATTGATCGATCGTTAGTTTTCCAAATCAATTCAAACCTTTGGATCATTCCCCCTTTGCTAAGTAGAATATAGAATGACGATTAAGACAATGGACATTGAGAATGTGGAATGTGGAACAGCTGTGTCATCATAAAAAAAAAATCAGTATCTTGGATTTTTTATCAATATACACACTTTTCCACCTCATTCAAACCTAAATCATTTTGACAACACAAAACTTTTTTCCCCCGAATGTCTGTTGATTTCATTCGACATTTCCGCAATAAAAAAAATCAAAAATCAAAAAACCAAAACACTTTCCCCAGTCTGCTGTAGGAATGTGTGTGTGGGGGAAGTTATAGGAGCGTTCAATGTGACCCTCTGCACCCTGGCCTTGACACCCTGCCCCTAGGTGAGGGCTCCTCTGCACCATTCCCAACTCCGTCTCATCGGTCACATCCCATTGGTGGTGTCGCATCCCTTTAGGGGCGAGAATGGACATCAATCAATACTCATTCACCCAGATAATACAGCCATGCTACATTCCATTAGCAAAGGTCACTTAACTTCCCCCTTCCTATACATCTCCTCTGATGCCTGATCTGGATCTTTGTATGCAATCAATTTGTCATCAAAGTCTCAAAGCTTCTCACGTCTCAGATTATAACAATCTAATCGCTAGTCCCAATTATTCTACTTATCTCACTCTTTTTGTCTGGTTTTAGTCTCACTGCAGTGCCGGAAATAGGACTACCCATTTCTCCTGTACCTTACTACCTAAGGTCTTATCTTAACAATATAACAATATAAAACAACTTTTCACAGCAATAACAAGATTTTAATTCACCATTTAAAAACATAAGAGCTGGGGGTGAAAAGTAAGAAAGAAACATCTGAGACCATATTCAAAATCATTTTTCTTATTTTTCATTTCTTAGTTTTAATATTAAATGCTTAATATCTTACATATTTAGGATATTCAAGATTTAACACTATTTCAGTGTATCTATTTAAATTTAAGCAAATGTTTAATATTGACTGTTTTAAAGTGCTTTGTACAAAATGTCAGATGTTCCTTGTGCCTAATCTTTTCTACTGAAGCACGTGTTCTGACAGCATTTCAATAGATCATAAAGTTCATAAAGTTTTGCACAAACTTATGAAGTCCATCGTAGCTCAAGTGCACACCGTATTAAATACTCTGAAACTCTAAATATAAAAAAAAAATTGTCAGTAAAATATTTTGTCCTGAAAACCTCTGTATAAATTTTTTTAAATCGTTATTGCTAAGTATGATACTCAGCAATAAAGATGTGTCAGAAACGCAAGCAGGGACAGGGCAAGATTATTCTGTCAGAGGGGTGACTGGAAGGACCCAAATGCAGGACTCAACTGGGGTATAATAAAATCCTATAATAAAAGTAGCAATCAGCGTAAACAAAGTACCAAAAACAGTTCAGACATGGTCTGAGCAATGGGGCAAAGGCAAAAACACAGTCCGATAAACAGTCCAAAATAGTGAGCCAGCAGACATAGCAATGCAGGGAGAACCAAAAACAGAATACAAAAACTGAACAGGCATGCAAATCCTTAAGCTGGGCCTGAGGTAGGTCCGGTGCCAGCGGTGTACACAGCGGGACTTGAGGCGGACCGCCAACTGGTAGCATGCCTTGGAGGCCGGAAAACTCCAGATGAAGCGTGGAGCAGGCCTTCTGGTGGCTGCCTCCAGGGGCAGATATCTGTTTGGCAACCAGGCTTTCTGGTCAATGTGATGAGGCAGAGCTACGCCCTCTGTGGAGGTCTAAAGCGCAGTGATGCTGAGACCACGTTAGCAAAAACCCAGAGGCCAGGCGAACACCTTGGAGAAACCCAGGGGCAAAACAACGCAGTCAGCAAGGCTTGGGCATGCGGCGGTGCTTGGCGGGACTCTAAAGCAGATCAGTGCCCTCGGAGGGACTCTGGAACGGCACGCGCCCTCGGCAGGACTATGGAGCGGAGCGGTGTCCTCTCGGCTACCCTTTGCAAAACTAAGGAACAAAGCATAGTTTTTGTTGGTGCTCGGGAGAGGAGAGACAACCTCGTTGGGGCTTGGAAACAGAGAGGTGACTTCGTCTGTGCTTGGGAGAGGGAGATCCTCAGCGGGGCTTGGGACAGGCTTGGGGGCATGCTCGGCAGGGCAGACAGACATAGAGGTGATCTTGGTAGTTTTGGGAGAGCTGGGTGACCCCCCCAGTCAGGCAGAAAGGCTGAGGTTGAACAGCCAACCCCAGCAGGGCTCAGGGGCCAAAAACAGAATAGAAAACAGGCCAAAAATCTGACATTGCAAACTGAGCAATAAAGGCAGATCAAAAACACAAACCAAAAAATAGTCCAAAGTCCAAACCAGTAACTATAAAGGCAGAACAGAACAGGGATCAGGAACAGAAACAGTAACAGTAACAAGATCAGGATCAGGAACAGGAACATGAACAGGAGTAGGGAACAGGAACCAAAACAGGCTGGGTGGCAAGAGTAATCTCAAGGACTTGGGAGCCAGATATAATGGATATAGCCAGAGATAATCTGGTGCCAAATATTTGTGTATATTCCTTTGGCAAGATGGCCACCGACCTGGAAGCGTGCACCGTGTAACTTTAAGAGAGTGCCAAGAAACCGGAAGGTCCTGACAAGATGATTCGAAATCTGATTCCTAAAAGACTACAAAATAAAAAACAATTTCACCTTTGAACCCCAGTGTCTTTGCATTTTTTTATGTTCTGGTCAGCAATGCAATGTGCTGCTACATATTTGACAAAGATAACACACTATGAGTGCTTGTCGAGGAAGTAATGTGGTAACCGCTTACACAGCCCAAGAGTTTTTCACAGATGAACACACATTTGCTGTAGTGTGATTTAAGTTCTTAGGGAGAAGATTGCAAAAGCCAGACACAAAAGCAACAAATACCACTGAAGTAAGCAAACCGTCCAATCGTGCTCCCTGACTAACAGTAAAACCATAACACGGTCATAACCTTTCATAAGTAGGTAAACTGACTGAACAATCTCCACACATTATCTTCGGCTTGATTCCTATTAGACACACAGACACAGAAATGAAATCAGAATCAATAGACAGATAGATACAGTATACCGTTTGAGAAGAGAAATTTCTCCTTTCCTTTATAGACAATGACACCGTCAGTTACCTCATGAAATGAAGCAAAACCAACCAATTATTTTAAAGACAGTGGGTTATCATATTTGATCTTTGAACCAGAAGACACCATCCAGCCTTTAAGATCAATTGTTCATCTAGCCACCAACTAAACACTCAATTAAAACAAAAACTGTCCAACAACTAACCAACCATTAAATACAACCATTATAGCCATAATATAAAATTAATTTATAAAGAATATTATTATTCTTTATAAATTAATTTTATATTATGGCTATAATGGTTGTATTTAATGGTTGTATTTAATTTAAAGGTGGGAAGCACATAGATTATAATACACCCTGTTGTTTCTTGTCATCAACAGACGCTTGATAACCTTTTATAACTATCACTGAGAAATCCATCAAACCTTGTTCTAAAAAAATGTTGTCTATTGTAAACAGAGGTGTAAAAAGGTGTTAAAAATCATACTTGAGTAAAATTATAGATACCTTCCTGCAAAACTTATAATTACAAGTTAAATGTCACTAATTTCAATATGACTTCAGAAAAAGGTCTTACAGTATCTGATTTGAACAGTACTTAAGTATTTGACTAATATTGAAAGTAGGCTCAATGATGCACAAGTCCTCAACACCAAGATACATGTTAGTGAAGAGCCCAAAACAGTTGATTTGTGAGGATTTATTTTCTAAAATACAAATCTAATTGTACACCTCAACACTGCATTAACCATCAACACAACAGCCTCTTCAACATGCCAGAATGAAACAAAGATCGAACAAGTCGGTCAAAAAAGGCAAAGTAATAAAGCAATTTTTCAAAAAGGGATCTTCAGTTAACATATAGAATTACAGTATCAGGCCACAAAGTGGAAGAACCAATATTATTCAATGGAGAAATAAAAGGAAAGTAACGTGTTATCTTAAAATACCTCTTCTGCAGAATAAATGAGCCAATGTAATTGATAACAATCAATGTCAATTAAAATATAGTGGGGTAAAAATGGCATATATTGGCATAAATGTAGGTGAGTAGTAAGTACAAATTGCTTATATCTTTAAAAGCCAGTAAAACTAGAAAGTAGTCAAAAAAGAACAGTAACGAAGTATATTTACTCAAATTCTTTACACCACTGATTGAAAAATTTTTTTAAATGTTTTGTGTAAAAGACACATGCGTTATGGCTAATCCAGATGCATAACAGTTTATAATCATTACCATGACAGGCTGGTGTAAAGCCACCTCAAAGTTGATTATATTCGGCGAACGGCATGTTTACCCTCCAACTCTGACAAAAGGCCATGGTCCTCTTCACGGCGTTGCTTGTAGTTATTATCGAACTTTTCCACGTTAAGTAATTATGTATAGATATGCAAATAGGGGAAGCCTTATTGGAGGCCTGGTTCCCTCGGGTATTGGGTTTGTCAGCTACATGTGATGATAGCTGGTCACTCTTGACTTCACTTGACACATTGTTACTGATCTGCTAATTGCCAAATGGTCAGATAATCAGCACAGTATCAGAAGCAGAGCTGGAAATAATTGGCTAAAACTGTGGCCTTGATTCTTAAATCTTTCCTGACCTATTACAATTCCAGACTCATGTGGCATTTCATTAGAATGGTTGTGAGGGGAAGAAAAACTTACAGCGGGTTGTGGTTTTTCTTTGCTTCTGTCAGGGTTTATTTATAACTGGAAATTAATTAAATTATTACCATTATATTTTTTATTATAATTATTATTATTTATTTGTATTATTATTAAGGAGAAAAAGAAGAATACGGAGAATGTTTTCGTCACCTTTCTCAAACCTTAATAATAAACAGCAAGGCAAATCCCATTAATATCAGTGGAATAGGTCATTAAAGAATAATAAGCTCAGAGTCCTGAGCTTATACCCAGAGGCAAATGGCACATGTAATGCAACAACCCCCTTTGAAATCGGGGTTCTGACCTTAATCTACACTTCATGTGGGGTGCCATTAATTCTGGAGGTCAATGGATATTTGCATTGTGTATCCACTTTATTAGATGTATTAAGCTGGAATAATCATGTTATACCTGTGTCATGGTTTCCACCAAGGAACACATGTTCAGGTCCATACAGCTGAAGAACTGGTGTTGCAAAATCTTTTGCAAACGTATCATTGTGACTAGAAATTCATGAAATTAGACAAAAGTATTGGGACACCTGACCTTTCTAGCCATATGTGGTTCTTTACCACAGGTTTAAAGGTGCAAAATTTGTATAGGACTTCTTTGGATGTGGCATTTAATTTTCTTTTGAACTTTAAGCATTATACATTTGTCAGTATAGTGTTCCAAAACTAATGTTAAAATAAGTGGGATATTAAGTATTATTCAAATGCTGTTTGCTGTTAGCACTGAGGTCCTTCTGCTGTTTTGGACTGTTTTTGGTCTTACAATCAGTCATCATGGTTGTTAAAACTGAGTGTAATGTGCTGAGAATTGTGGACACGAGCAATGTGGCCTGTGTATCAGTGCTTAGTGCATGATGAACTGAATTGCTCTCCTTTGTAACAGTTTATTTCTGTTATTGTGTATCGTAAGATATATTTCTTACTTTGCTATTGAATTTAAGTACGTTTTTGACATATCTGTATATTATCAAAGTATTTTCATGTTAATAAAAAGCTGTACTTGACTAAATTTCAATATGGAATATATATTACTTTTACTGCCGCATCCGCATCGCACAAACGCATGCTGTTCTTCTCTACTATGAAGTGAATACATCAATTGTGTAAAATGGGAACCTGTCGCAAGGCAACAACGTAACCCCAATTGAACAAATGTAAAATGAGTAGTAATACTGAAGCAGGGTATCTGTATCTTTTAGTGATACAATTCAACATTTCTTCAGGTACAGAATAAAATGTTTTGCTTTGCTTATTTAATTTTGAAATTTGGCCAATCGATTTTATTCCTTTTTGCTGGTTGTACAAAACACAAACCACAGTACTGAGAGTAATGCATTTGATCTGGGTTTATAAAGAGGAGATGAAGGAAGCCGGAAAATCTTTCTTTTAATAAAATTAAACTCCTTTAAAGGTAAGATTCATAGATTTGCATCGGTGCATCGGCATAAAAGTTAGAATCGATTTGAAAAAGTGTGCATCGGATAAAAGTTGGCATTTGTAACATTTTTGCATCGGTTAACAAGCTTTTTATTTTTATATAATTATTAGTAGATAGGCTATTCCTTTATTGCTTAGATATTGACCAATAATTTTTGACCAATATTTTGCATGTGGATTGATTTCTCCTGGCTAAACTGTTTCTCAAACGCCACTGCTGCTACATGAATATGATGTTTTACAACACATAGAATATAGATTAACATGGCAGAGGTAGAGCTGCATCTTCCTGGAGACAGAACAAGAAAAGAACGTCTGATTTTATTTAATCTTTTTACTTGATTTATTTTTGCTCTACAAAGGTGTGTTTGTGAAAGGGCCTTGTGTTAGAAGTCAGAAGGCACTTAGGTAAATGTATGATTTGCTGTCTGTCTGAACCGAAGAAAGAAAATGAACTATCTGTACCATATTGAATTGTACCGCATCACATTTTGTCCATTGCATTGAATGGCATTGTGTTGAATCAAATAAAAAATCGTATCGTACTGCATCGTAATGGGGTTAATCGTATCGCATCGCATCGCATCAGTTGCTGCTTCATATGTATCTTTAACGTATCAAATGGTTGGCCATTCGCATTAACACAGTATATATACATACAGTAATACAGTATATATATTTATATATAGGTGATGATCAGGTTATACAGTAGGTTTTCCTCAGGCATACATTCCATTCAAAGCAGTATCAGTACCAGGCCAAACAACTGAAGAAAACAGCAACTTTGTGACAGATTGGGTACATGTGCTGTTTATTGAGCCTGAGCTCAAAGTGCATAAAATACTGACACCCTGCAGAAAGCAGCGAAGAGCTGATGGGAAATTTCAGTTTCATTGGCCTTAGGCACTCTCTAGCTCTCTCACACTTTCTCTCCCTTGCTCGCCCACACACTGCACAGAAAGGTCACTCGCTGGTCCATTTCTCTTAGCCAACATACAGCAGTCATTCTGTACATTTACACACACGCACTGTGGACACACTTTAGATAGAGGAGACAGTTACATAAATCATGGCTATACAAAACTCCCTACACATGCTATACAAACATATTACCAACAAAAAAACCCCACAAACTCCCATAAATTCTGTGTTAAACATTAAAATATTAATACATGTACAGTGAATTCTTAAGCAGTGTGATACCTAGAGTTTTATCACACAGACAAATTAGACGCAGAAAACATTAGTATGGAAAAATGCACCATTTTGGATCACTGAACCCTATAAAACATTTTGTGGAATAAATGTATTTTAGATAAAGGTTACGGTGTGCATTTTAACATGCCAACCTTATGCACATTACTGCATTTGCATCTGCTTCTACCTCATTATTTTTTATAAATGAGCCTATTTACCTGCAATGAATGGAATGAGATTTGTCATATGGTTTGTTAAAAAAAACTTTTAAACTGACCAATAATACATCTCAAATCATCTTAATTCTACTTTAGGTAAGAAGCTGAAATTTTCAGGACGTTTTCACAGGAACAACATGCGCCTTTTATGACAACTGGCATAATCGTAACGACTTATTCCAGCATATTATTTTTGACATAACATACAACTGTGACATATAACTTTGTGGACGTTAAGTTTGGAAATGTCTGAGCTGATTTACAGTACCTAAGAACATTATGACAGCTCGCATTGCAACGGCGTAGCTAAATTCTGTCACTTGTCGCAAATATTATGTCACCTTAACATCAAAATGAAAAAAAGCAGTCTTTACTTTAGCAGATTACTGTCTCACTGTCTAATGTTGTTTATTTTTTTGCACATAATGTCGCACATGTGCACTTTTTTTGCCCCAGTTACTTTTGTGTTACCTTTTTGTTCCTTTATGTTGTCTTGGTCCTGGGGGAACGTTGTTTTTTTTTCACTGTGTACTGTACTGTACATGGTTGAAATGACAATAAAAGCCTACTTGACTTGGCTTGATGCTTATTGAAGGAAAATAAATGTTTATTTGGGTTTATGTGAGTTGTCATAAAGTGTTTAAGTAGGTGTCATGTAACTCTATACAACACAGAATTGTCATATAAGTAAATATTGTATTATAAAGTATTGCGATTTATATGTAAAAAGAAATTCAACATGACTAAAGGTGCTGTTATACGGAAATAATCAACCCTGCGTTGATTTCTAAAAACAAGCATGTCCTAATGCGTTTTATTTCCTTTTATAAACACAGCAATTTGTCAACACTAACAACAGTATTTATTACAGAATGACACATTGTACACAGTATCCATTTATCGTATTCATCTACTTTTTGCTGAATTAAACAGTCACACTTTCATCAATCATCAACGATTTATTCTCCCTAAAGAAACTACGTGTTTGGTGAGAATTCAGAGAGAATGGAGCGTAGATTCTTTTGATACATAAATCTCTCATCAAAACCTTACTTCATTGCGCGATTTAATAGAAATGTGTTTCGAATTATTAGTTTGACAAGAGAATATACACTATATGAAGCAAAGCATTGGGGTGCCTTCGTTTTTAAGTCACTGTTATCACAAATTTGGAGGCAGGTTATATATTAAATTTGATATGAAGAAATATGAAGTTAATGAAATATGTGGGAGGAGAGTATGGAGGTTTCCAGAGATTCAACCCACTTCAAACACTATATGGAATAAAGTATTGGGACACCTGACTTCTGCTTTTCCTCCAAAGTGTTACCACAATCTTGGTGGCACACAACATGAAATTTTCCTTTCACACGAACTGGGAGACCCAAACCCCTTCCAGCTTGACAATAACCCTGTGCACAAGGCCAACTCCATGAAGACATACTTTATGTAAGTTGGACTGGAAGATCTGCAGGTATGGAGCTCTTAACTTAACCCTGCTGAACACCATTTAGATTAATTAAAATGCTGACTGCACCCCAGGCCTCCTCACCTCACCTTCTGTACATCAGTACCTGACTTTAGCTAACTTTTTCTAACACTTTTGTGGCTGAATGAGCACAAAGAAGAGACTCCAGAAGAGTGGAGCTTGGGGGATTAAATAGGGGGGATGGGATGCTCAAAAAGCACATCCCAATAGTATGTCCACAAACTTTTGCAAGACAATGCAGAAGATATTAGTGCTTCATGAATCCAGTGACCCAGCTTTGATCCTGAGCTTGAGTTATTCAGGGCTTAGAAAACATGGGATCAAATCAATTTAGATGTGTAAAGATAAAACACATCTGTAATAAAACACGGTATGGGTGTACACATCTGAATAAATTACATTTTAGTGTAAAACAAAAACAAAACATTCATCTTGTTAGAAATTGGAAATCCGTTCAAATTCAATCTTCATTTCTGTTCCATTGTTTCAAAGCTAGTGTAGGATCAGTCCAAAACTGCTCAATATATGTCTCTTTACAGAAGGCATCACGATACCGGCAATTATACACGTCTTAAATCTGTTCATGTGGAACGTCAAGCCACCGACAAGCTCCTGAGTATGAGCTGTTACTATAGCAACCATAATGTACGTGCGAGTGCATTAATATAAACATGTGCTTTGTCTTGCAGCTAGAATTACTGTCAGAGCTGCTGTTATAGAAAATCGAGAAATTCTCAGCGCTATGCTATAATTAAGCTGTACGCCTCAGTTTTGCTCATGTACAATATATTGTTTAGTTTCGTGGCAAGTTTGCGAGCATTTATTCTCAAACCACTTCCAATCTCGCCTGTAGATTATATACAATAATAAGCAAAAATATGATCTGATTTATTTTTATTCGTTTACTCGTTCATAGATGGCGATTGACCTATGAATTCCTCCGTTTCATCATTCCAGGTTCAACTTCTGTTCTCACAGATCCGCGAACCTGCTGACACTGTGACCGAGCCGAGCCCACAGTCAAGATGCCCTGAAAAATTCAGCGCCTCATTTAACAACCACCAATTTCCTTTCCTTCTGCAAAATAAGAGCACACGGAACGGTAAAATAAATAAGAGAATAATAGAGAGACCTTATCAATGTTTCATGGCTTATCCGTCAAGTAGGTTCCTAGGACACAGCAAGTAATGACACTCTATAGATCAAGCTGGTGTCAGGCCGTTAGGACCAATGGTTCTCACACAGCCTAAAGCTATTACACGCATGCACGCACACACACACACACATATAAACACAGAAGAAATTGTGTTTTTAAAAAGAAAATCTATTTCACTGATCTTAATTCGGCTTTCAGTAATAAGCTCCCTCCATGAAATTAAAAATGTATTACCCAGCTGTTATAGAAGTAATTGGAAAAATGTTTAAAGCTGTTGGATGTTTCAATGCAAACTGCATTCTCGTTAGAGAAGGGTGGCACTATGCCAGACTTAGGTTTCGACAGTTGTTCAATGTGCGCATGCTTTTATCCAGAAACGAGTTGTAGAGGGCGTCTAATCCTATCTGAGTGGGATATTCGAGCACTTGAGGCTTTTACTCAAGAAGCTGTGTGGAACTCATAACCTCCTCCAGGCACAGACATCTTGACCTACAGTCATACTGCGCTACTGGTAAACAGGGTGTTTGACAATTATAATAATATTAATAATAATAATAATCAGACACACACATGTATATACACACACAAATATATATATATATATATATATATATATATATATATATATATATATATATATATATATATATATATATATTTGTGCTTATTCAGCGACATGGGTGTTAGTAAAGTGAGGTACTGATGTACAGTAGGTGATGTGAGAAGGTCTAGGGTGCAGTCAGTGTTCCAATTCGTTCAAAAGGTGTACAGCAGAGCTGAGGTCAGAGCTTTATAGCAGATCTTCCACTCCAGCCCATGTAACGCATATCTTCATGAAGCTGGTTTTGTAAACGAAGGCATTGTCATGCTGGAATAGGTTTGGGTCTTCTGGATCAAACAAAAGGAAAATTTCATGCTAAAGCATCCCCAGACATCCTTTACAACTGTGTGTTTGTGGTAATAGTTTGGTATGAACACATACTATTTAACCACTGTATAGAATATTAGGAAAGTGTATTCTGAGATAAAAGAGTGTCAAAAAAATGTCTTAATACTTTGCTCTTTTGTATTGTGCTGGAAATTCAAGGATCAAGCAGCTGGTTTTCAAGAACAACAAACTGGAAAAGTGTGGTTATTTCCCCTCACCAAGCATTGTCTGTAGACATGTTTAATCTTTCCTAGCTATTATTAGTTTTAGCATTGGTTGCTTCAGTGTGATGCAATGAACTCTGAGATGTTTGGATAAGTGTTACTTTTCAGGTTACTTGGATTGTAGGAAGGTACTGTTGAAGTTCTTCTTATGATCATCGCATAGCACAATTTGTTTCAAGTCTCCTTCATTTTGCTGTGTTTGCTTTCATTTTTCATGGAGCACGTCCAGCTCGCCACCATTTTGTGTTGTCTGTCCATTAGAACTTCAATGATCTATATCATATAGATATCTGCTCATCAAATAGATATCTATCAAATATAGATATCTGCTGATCAAAGTGGCTTTGAAGATCTGAAAATAGATAGTTGTGAAACTGAGACATTACTCACATGCGACTTCCAGTGAAGCGTTGTGGCTGACCGCCTCCCCCAGGTAGTTCTTGGCCACACACACGTAGCTGCCGTCGTCGGGTTTGCTGCGGCGGCCGTGCACGATGCGTAGGAAGAAGAGCGAGCCACTGGGCAGGAGCATACGGTGTGAGCGTGGGTTGTCCCTGTCTGTCTCCACGCGCTCGCCGTCTTTATACCACTCGACAGTGGGTGCTGGACGGCCCTCGGCCTTACAGTTCAGCGTAGCCGGCTCGCCCTTCGACACGATCAGGTCTGATGGGTGCTCCACGATCCGCGGGGGATAGTCCTCCTGGCGGATACGAGATCCTGGGAATAACAAAACAAGAAATGTTTGGATTATTTTTCAGAGATGAAAAAGACTCTCTTTAAGAACATGCCATCTTGCATCAGTAGCTCCTGTTTTCTCTTTACTCGTCCTGCATCTTTCCTGTGTTAACAAAGATTCAAACGCGGGTTGTTGAATTTATTTCAGGACTGTTATTGGTGCTATACAATCTGTAAAAGATCATATTTGACATCCCATTTCCAGATTTTTTTTTTTTGCCTCATCGTCCCCTGAGGGGTGCCGTATCATTGCTGTCACATTATGTGTTTTGCCTTTGTAGTATAAAATCCAATAAAAGCTTGTTCACCAAAAAATCATATTTGAATGATCTTGAAAGTTCACTCATAAAAATTTTATTTATATGCCAGAGATTTCACTCATTTACATCCTGCTGGCATGAGAGTAGCAAGACAAAATAAAATGCACAATAAAACGATGTCTTTGGAAATATGAAAAACAAAAAGATGATTTTGGACCCAGACGACAGAATTGTCAGACATTTCGAGACTATTTTCGTGTTTATATGCAAATAATTGAGATAAATGTATGATATATCGGGTATTCGACTTTTATTAGAAATATAGAACTACATAAGGGCATTGCTCTAAATCGAAAAGAAATGGGTCAACGAAGAAAATCGGAAACTTATTATTAAATAGCATTAAAGGACTACTTCACAATAGACCATATAAAATAAATATTGAAATGTTTATGATGTGCCTTGCAACGTTGGGTGGTTCTCTATTGCTACTCTTAGGGGAAGTCAGTGGGTGTTGCGTGTGGCATCACAGGGAGACATTACTATATCACTTAGAAATGGTGTTTAGTACTTTAATGGTGCTGACATTTTTAGATCTGATCTGTTTAAGCAGAATAAACAGATGAAGAGGTCAAAGAGCGGGACAAAGAAAAAAGGACTAAAGCGCTGCTGCATCACTGTCTTTATGTACCAGGGATGGGAAGATTCACCAATTTGCATAAAGTTAACGATGTGATGCATCGAATAAAAAAGTGTGCATCAGATACAAGATGGCATTTGTATCACGATGCATCGATTTTAACACATTTGCATTGGTTTAAAATGAATAATTTATAAATGTTTATTGAATAATTATTAGTAGATCGCTATACTTTTATTATTAAAAAAATTACCAATAATCTGTGAACAATATTTTATATGTAGATTGATTTCTCCTCGCTAAACTGTTTCTCTCACTACCATTGCTGCTACGTGAATATGGCATTTCACAACACTACGGAGACCTAAAAGTCCCATAGAATAGAGATTAGCATGCAGAAGTAGAGCTGCAACTTCCAGGAGACAAAACAGGAAAAGAGCACCCGGTTTTATTTAATCTTCTCTCTTTCTTTTTTGTTGCACTACAAAAGGCATGTGTGTGAAATGGCCATGCGTTAAAAGTCAGAAGGAACTGAAGCAAATTAATGATTTGCTCTCTGTCTGAATCAAAGGAATAAAATCAAACTATATTGAATTGCATCGCATCATATTTTTTCCATTGCATAGTGGAATCGCATTGTGTTGAATCAAATCAAAATTGGACCACACTGCATTGTCAATCGCATCCAGGGGGTGAATCGCATCGACTCGCATTGCATTGCATTGGTAGCTGCTTCATGTGTTTCTTTAACGTATCGTATCATTGGCTATGCATCGAAATGCGATTTGCATTGGCTTCATTTATAGAGATGCACACAAGGACTATTATTTTTTACAGTGCATACATACATTAAAGTTAAAACAAAACTCAATGAATGAAAGAAGTTTTAAGCATAATCTGGACTATGATAAGGTAAAGGTGATTTATTTTTTGTTGTCACATGTACCTTACATTACAGTGAAATTCTTTCTTTGCATATCTAGGCAATGTTTAGTAGCTGGGGTCACCCATAATACAGCACCCCTGGAGAACACAGGGTTAAGGGCAATGCTTATGGGCCCAAAAGCAATTTGGTAATACTGGGCCTTGAACCACCAACCAGTAACACAGGGTCTTAACCACTGAACAACCAAAACCTTTGATGCCCAAACATTGCAATGCAAGGAGGCTATATACATGTTCTAATTATGCTTGAATGTGAATAAGGTGTTGAGATCATGTGACAGTGCAGTGGCTAATAAAAAGTGCAATCCCACAGTACAATCTTCACAAGAGGAAGCAACAGCTTTGGATAATATCGAAAACCAGGAATCTTTCATTGCACTGAATTCTAAAATGCATTTTGGATGCCACTGAATAATTCATATTAGTTATAAATATAGATTTGCAAGTCTTATTTCTTACAATGAAATACTTAATTGACTGGATTTATGAGGTTCTATAATATATATACAATATATATACACAATAATAAATCCATGAGTGTGCATAGAAATGGTACACACACATATACTGTGTATGGTGTGCTCTCTTGAACCAGGCCAGGTGTCCATCATAAACAGGAAAAAAGAAATCAGATCCGATCGTCTAGGCTAGAGAGACTGACAGTGCGAGGTGCATGTTATATTTATGAAATTCCCACAGGAGTGAAGGAGTTCAATCAGCTATTTTATTAAGAGGCTCACTCAAACGCTCGCTTTCTCCTCAGCTGGAAACAGTGGAAGCCTGCATGTGCATACAATCACACACTGACGTGTGTAGGATTGTGTTCCGTTAAACGTGTTATTTACATACAAATGAGTGTGTGCTTGTTGGATTACTGCGTGCGATTTTTATTAATAGCATCCCTATTTCGTTTGACAGTTTCTTCAGGTTTACTATCAGACCTGAATCATTTTTCAATATTTATATTAAATATTGCGCTATGTGAAAATTGATCGTTTGCTCGAGTTGAAACCTGCATATGACTGAGGCAGGAGACGCCGCGTCGAAGCTCTCACCTACGGTATGCTAATGAGTTTGCTAATGAGAACAGAAATCCTAGCAACACACAACAAGCTAAAACCTCCATCTCGCTCCTGACATGCTGTGGCAGACTGGTAGACTGCATTAAAGATTTAACAGCAGAGCCTTGATATATGAAATTCCATCACTTCTTCAATTTCAGGACCTCATTCTCTAGACTGTCTGCTTAACGGACTGTCTGCAGGCCCATCTGAACAAAGCAATTCCCAGTGTTAAGGACCAAAAGTTAGAAGACTTGGCTCCCTCGATTGCTGAGCTTCTTGCATAAACATGATTGACTGCTCACTCGGACTGCTGTCGGTTCATTACTCCCTTCAGTGCTCCTGTACATATGAGTGCCCAGATTTCATAAGCTTCCATCGACAAAAACACAGACAGAAAACTGAAAAAACGTGTGGTCTTTCACAAATTTTTGAGCATGCTAGATTTAGATCATTCCCTCAGGAAAGGGGGAAGTAAAAGTGAGAAATGTAGGCATGTCCGTCCAGATTGACTGCTAGGGACTGACACGTTAGAGTGCATTCAGTAATATACACTCTATATATATATACATTATCTGTACGAAATCTATAAGCAAATGGCGAGGCAGATGGGGAGGATGATGAAATGCACGACCCTTCAACGCCTCGTCAAATCTGACTTTTTTTTTGGCTACAAGAATTTCTTCCTAAGTCCAAACACAAGCAAAGGCTCAGCCAGTGTCCTGGCTCTGATGTTCTTCAGAAAATTCAGCAACAGCAGGCGCTGTTCATAACAAGTTCACTTGCTGAGTGGTTTAGGGCACAGTTGTGCCATGTTCCTGATGTCAATTCAATAAATCCACTGTGAGGCCGGAATGCAATTTGGACACCGGGGCTGCAGCTTACAGCACGGAAAGATGAAAGCAATACCGATTATTTACTCAGTGTTACTCTACCGTCGGCCATTAAGCCATGGAGAATGGGATTTGGTGAAGTGCGGAAGCAGTTTCCGCTGCCTCATTCCCTCTACAGCCTACATCTCATTCCCCATTAAGGACAAGACGAATGATAGTGAAGGCTCGGGAATTTCAAAGAATCCACGCAGCCAGACACAGGACATTCCTAACAACTGATGATGTCGAATTCAAACCCAACGCAGTCTGCATGGAGATCATATAGTATGGTAAAATGTAGAAAGCAGTTTAATAAAATAAACAAAAAAATTGGGTTTTATTAATAGATTACCTCCTGAAACCACATTGGGCATATTTTACTGAAGTTCTAAACCAATTGGAAGAAAACAAAACCTGACCCTGAATCAGCGCTGAGTGCAGAAAAAGCACTCAGCATTTTTTTGGGGGGAAATTAACCCAATTTATTTGTTTTAAAAAGAAACCAAGCCCACCATCACACACTTCAAGACTAGGTTTAAAGAGTCTTTTTTAACTAAAACATTTACTTGATAAACCCTACAGGTACAAAGACTATACCTTAACATAAACATAGTTAATATATATATATATATATATATATATATATATATATATATATATATATATATATATATATATATAATGCAAATATTCACCAATCACCATTATTTTTAATATTTGCATATTTATAAGGCAACACAACACTAAAAATGATGCTAATGATTCTGAGTGAAGCTTTATCTTAATTTTTACTGGTGTAGAAGGAGGATAGAGGTTGCACATGATCAAATATGAATATTACATTTTTGACAAATATGCAAGAGTCCTCAAGGTTAGCAGATGTCATTGCTTTTTTTTTTATATAAGATTCCTGGGAAAATATGTCATCTTTCAGATGGAGACTTGGACAAAGTGTTCTTTAAACAGAAAAAGAATTACAGTACATTAGACCATCAATTTTGCTTAATGGCGTTACCTATTGAGGTGAAATATACATACAATACTAAAGATACAAAAGGTGTAGCTTTGAGTGTACCACCCCAACAACAAGCAATGATTTATTACCTTATTTTTCTGAGAGTGCAGAAGTGCACCAAGAGCTGAACCTGTGTTATGAAACTGCATTTCACCAATCAATCCACTGACAAATGATATGTTGTGAACACACATGGTTTGACTGACAGAGCGGTTCTTGCACTGAACCGAGGTCATGGCTTGTCTTAAAAGCCTGCCAGACATTATATTCTTTAGCTAACTTGTCATCAAACGTGTTCAAGAAATATAAAGAGAAAATCTGGATTGATTCAGGGTCATTTATAGGTCAAATATTTAGTGCTTATGATATATTCACATTGTATTAAAATGTAAATTCAGTGAATTGAAGGTTTGCAGGCAGGGGTGTGGCAGTGTACATTGAGAAGGTAATAAACTATATGTACTAGAATTCAGCTAAAAATACATACATTCAAGCGTTTATTTATCTTGGCAGGAATTATAGTGGATATAGAGCCTTTCCTGGGACAGGCACGAGACTAAAACACACCACGAATGAGATGCGATCCCATCAATGAGTACTGTGCCCATATCTTCACATCTAGTACCCTACTAACATGGTTTTGAGAGGTGGAAGGAAACTGGAGCAAGAGGAAACCCACACATATAAAACTCCACAGAGACAATGATCCAAGATCAGGGTCGTACCTTGACCTGTTAGAAGGAACCTCTGTAGCACCCTAAAAAACCCATAGCTCTCAATATACAATTTAATCCCCATAAAACCTACCTACCCACAGTGAGCCTACACTTACAAATAAATGCATCAAACTGTATTTCCCTTGTCACTTCCATAGAGTAACTATCAAGTGTACATCATCGTAGCACTGTATTAGGTATCTATATACATTTAAACCATAATTAAGTATATTATACCCAGTCCTTGAGGATGTACCTTTAATCATAGAGCTAATTAAAGCTATACCACATGTCACACAATTGGACATATACGGCTACCACATACACTCTGAAGGTACCCTTGAAGGTGCCACCTTAGTACCCACCCCACAGGGGCAATACAGTTATATCCTGTACCGGTTTGTTCAGTTAACATAGGAAATTTATGACACCGTTTCAGCTCTTTCTGCAAAGTCAATACCCAGGCTATAAGACTCATCCAGTAACCTTTTGCAGAAAGTGTTTGAATCGATTGCAGGAGCTAAAAGCTGTGATATCTATATAAAGAATGCCAAGGTTTAGATATAGTTTTCGCTTGGACTCCATATTTTAGACCTCAGTGTCCTCATTGGGTTTGGTGTAAAGGTTTAATGAAGAACAGAAAGAGAGTTCAAGTTAATTAATAGAGAAATTGTCCAAATATGTCACTTTTAAAAGTGCAGAAATAAACAAAGTTGTCAGGTGGAGTAGGAATAGGATGCAATCTGGCAGGAGTGTTATGAGAAAGATTGATAATCAAATTATTAACCAAAATGTACTGCTTTTTATTTATTTATTTAAAGAAAATATATAGATAATAATGTATTATTGAATTAAATGAATAATATGCACCTGAGTGCAATGGCTTGTGTTATGATGGAGACCTGCATCAGCACCAGAAAAAAAAAAAAAAAGACTTCGCATTGAAACAGTTAGGACAAGTTAAAGGTAGAGTTCATTAATAAATAAGAGGCAATTAATGGAATGAAGATATCTGGGAACCTACCATAGATGTGTGTGTTGAGAAATCCGCACAAAATAATGAACCGCAGGAGCTTCATGGTGACACAGTAGAGCTCATCGCGACCAGGCGCTTCATCAACACAACTTGGTGCAGAAATAAATCTCAGAAGTCGTTTGGCTTCTCTTCAGTCCAAACCCTGGACACGAATTTCAGCATCTAGCTCAAAGTTTCTTCACTCCATTTGCACATTAGCGGATGCACCAATGCACTGATCAATGCATTTTTGGTTTTCTTTCCAAGCAGTCCGTCGCCGTGTGTCAACCTCTCGCCGCGTCCGACTCTGACAGCATCGCATCAGATGTGCATGGCTCTGCACAAATCCACTCCAAAGCTGGTTGTTTACTTTACCAATGCGGATTCGGACCGGACGTCTCCAAAGATGTCTCCAAATATGTCCGAAAATCTCAGCAATTAAATGCGGCGAATTTGCATTAGAAGGATCGCAGCCTGCCGCCGCGCGAGCGCATGAGTGTGTATATGTGTGCGCGTGTGCCTGCGTATGAGTGTGTGCGTATATATGTGTGTGCGCGCGCCCGTGGAGGTGCACCTCTGCAGTCTGCAGCCTGAAAGATCAAGTTGGTCCACCTTGATCTTAATTTACTAGTAAAATACACAAAGTCTTTTGCAAAATAAGTATGAATAATTAGTTATTTGATTAATTGATCAATTAAAAAAAAAAAAGTTGATTCCTCGAGCGCATTCGAAATAAGAGACAAGTGTTGAGAACGTGATCTGCGACACGAATAGGAGCTTGACTACAACATGCTATGTTTCTAGTGTAAACCGCTGATAATATTGCTGAAATTAGAAAATCGAATCAAAGCCATATGGTGCGTGTGTGTGTGTGTGTGTGTGTGTTTAAGTGCTGTAGTTGGAGAGTGCAGTGTTTTGGCGGCACCTGTCGACGCATAATGCTTTTACCATCATTCCATAGCATTTCTATGTAGTCTTCTGGGAAACAGTGTCAAGGCATCACTTTGTAAGAATGGAAAGAAAGAAAGAAAGAAAGAAAGAAAGAAAGAAAGAAAGAAGAAAGAAAGAAAGAAAGAAAGAAAGAAAGAAAGAAAGAAAGAAAGAAAGAAAGAAAGAAAGAAAGAAAGAAAGAAAGAAAGAAAGAAAGAAAGAAAGAAAGAAAGAAAGAAAGAAAGAAAGAAAGAAAGAAAGAAAGAAAGAAAGAAAGAAAGAAAGAAAGAAAGAAAGAAAGAAAGAAAGAAAGAAAACCAAAAATCCCAACCCTAATAAATTCAATAACAATACAGTAATTAGCTGGAGTAATTATTTAGTCATTAGATTAACCATCATATCATTAATGCACATTATGTAAATTCATTCATAATTGCTATATATACACATTAGGGTCTACAAGATTCTACATTTGTTTGCTTATCGGTTAGAATATGCATCTTGCATTACCAAGGATGAAGGTTTAAATTCTGTACCTTTGGTTCTCCACCTGGTTGGGTCAGATGTAGGATGGACGGATTCGCCACAATTTATACGCAAGTAGTTTGGACAAAAGATCACATTTTCAGTCATGCCTACATTTTTGTTGATATCTTCTTATTCAATCGACTTGTGGAGTCAAAGCAAACGCTCTGAGAGAAACTCATAATTTCTGTTTATATCGTTCAAAGGTCAAAAAAGAAATGTAGAATGTAAATGTAGCTCAGTCAGGGCTGCATTGGGCATCAGGCTGAAATACCCCTGGAATACCCCTTAAAAACATTATGCGCATTTGAATCCACACCTACAACTTAGCATACATCTACTAGCATGTTTTTGCAAGGTAGGAAGAAACCAGACAACCCAGAGGAAACCCATGTGGCCACATAGAGAATATGATTAATTTTAGTAACCTCAAGCTGTTATGCTGCATCATTACAGAAAGCACACACTATACTAATCATTCTTGCTATTTGACTGTAGTGTTTGGAAAATTAAATCTGAAGAGTTGACAGTAAAACAGTATTAACAAGACAGCATAATATTTATATTGCCAGTTACATGTCACAGAAAAGTCTTGTATCATCAGAACAGTTACAATATAGCAATATTAAACACTTTAAATCACCGCAGCACCTTAAATGAAATCTTTCTGCTATCGGTATTTTCTATCCCTCATTTCCAACAGCCTAAGCAACAAAAAGAGCTCTAAACCCCAAGCTGTAACTATTTGTAATATGTTCATTATGTAAATTCACTCATAATTAATTTATGTAATTTCATTATTACATAGCTCTAATGGAAAAAATGAGACCCAATATAATCTTGTAGATTGGTTCTTAATTATTTATCAGTGAGCAGGGTCATCATGCATTGCAAAAGGCCAGGATTAGAGCTAATTTTCCTTATACTGCTGAAAGAAACATGTTAATGTTGGGCTTAAAAATGTGATCAAGTGCGTTTTAATCTTACTGAAAAGATAATAGAAATACAATTTTGTAAATGTGTTCTTAAATCCACACAGATATTATGACAATAACAGTTTGTATTTGAGTCATTTTGACTTTGACTCTATGATACTTTTGCAAAACTGCCAAAAAAAATATGTCTAAGGGCACATAAACATCTCTACTATAGGAAATTTCAGAATGCTCACTGTGCTTGCTGTCAAAGTGCATCTCTGTGCGAAGCGACATACGATGGCTGAGGGTATGGTTACATTCCAGTGAAAGACACTGGTAGGAATTGCACTTACGATGACGATCCTGTGACCCGGATCAACATCTACTGATGGCTGTGTCAGTCCCAGAGGCCGGTGGAGAGAAAGGGATGTCGAAATGGAGACAGGTGTAGTGGAGCAAAGCCGCTACATAGGCTTCAGCGCATGTTCGGTGCATGATGCAAGATCAAACCGCTGTAAGAGACAGTGATCTCTGGCTTCCTTTTCTTGCTTGCTGTTTGTTATCTTTGTAGTGGTTTAAGGACAGAACTGTAGGGCTTTGGCTTCCTTGGAAAAAAACATGTACTGTACATTGTTTGAGTAGGTGTACCAGCAGCACTCAGAACTCCAGTTCTACTCAAGGCATTTGTAGACAATGTACAGACTTTGAGATGGATTTTTTTTTTTTGTAAAACCCAAAATGGTGCAATGATTTTACAATGATTCGATGATGAACTGGTAACCTTGAAAATCTAAATAAGGCAGAGTAACATGTTCAATCCGGATTGAAATCTAATGCAGCAAGATCATTGATTTCGAGAATCACACTCAAGCATCTCTAACACATACTGGATCTATTGCAGGCTTGAAACACGTCGTTAACTGAACCATTCACTGATCTTCAGCAGGTCCTTAATCCTGGTCAGGGTTGTGGTGAATTCCTGCAATCTCCAGAACAACATTAGTACATTCTGAAGAAAGTAATACTTGCTCACACACGTATTTGTACGTTTTCATAAAAGTTGAAAGGAAACCTGAATATTCGTAAGAAGAAACAGAAAGAACAGACAGTAAATCCATACAGACAGATGTCAGGATCAAACCAAAAATCCTGGAGCTGTAAGGCACAAATACTACCTGCTGTGCTACTGTCTCATGCCTTTTAAATGAAAAACAAAAAACCCTAATATCTGAAGTTCATGACAATACCTTAAATACCTACAATGCTTAAACTATCAGTTTTTTGTCAATTTCTGTGTTTTGTTGTCTGTTTATAAAAAAAAAAAAGGGCTATAATTGTACCAAATACAATCCTTTTAACATGCAGAACATTAAACCAGTTAAAATCTGATAACTGAACTACTTATAACTGAAAACGTACACAATGCCAGGGGTTTAAAAAAATATAGAGTCAGCGCAATGTCACTGTGGTATTGACTCTGTACCAAAAATATTATTTGTAATGCATTCTAACAGAAAAAGGTTTGTTTTGCGCATTCGTGAAATAGCAATTCTATTTTTGTGCAGAAAAATTTTAGAAAGATTGATGCGCAGACATCTATAGATTTGCAGACATCTGCTGTGGTGAAGGTGTTAAATGGCAGTTAGTTGGGTGCCAGTGATCGGTTGGGCGGTTTTGACCACCCTTTGCATGACTTTACGTTCACACACAGTGAAGCCTCAGTACCATACAGTGATTTAGTTGGTCAGAATGCTCTCGATGATGCAGCTGTGGACATTTTTTAGAATCCCTGGGGACAGATGAGCTTTCTTAAGACTCCTCAAGAAGTACAGGTGTTGTTGAGCTGAAATGTTTTGGTGCCAGGACAGATCCTCAGAGATGTGGACTTCCAAGAACTTAAAGCTGGAGATCCGCTCAACCTAGTCCTGAAAGATCCCTAATAACACCACAAAGCATTAATGTAAATCTCTGAACATTTTTATATTCATTTTTCAATAGTTGTTTTATTGAAAATATCATAGTGTATGATGGGTTTCAATACTCATTGGTTTGTCACTGTTAAATAAACAACAACTGGAGAACAATGTTAGTTAGCCTTTTATGTTAGCCATGAATACAATAAAAATCTTACTACACTAAAGAAAACCCCACACGAACCTGAATAGGTTAGAAAGCTATCTAACCAGTCTAATGTAATGTGATTTTTTTTCCATTTCTAAAGGTTAATGATATTACAACTCTTAAATCATATCACGTAACAAAATGTATCCAAAGGGCATATGAAAGGGGGTTGGCAGTTTTACGGCAGAGATGTACCCCTTCTAACCTTTGTAACCTCCCCCTTCCTCCTCAAACTAAACACTGTCTCTATGCTCGAAAAGACATGAATGTGTAGAGCCCCATCACATTGAATTAGCCTATCAGTAATACTATAAACCTTGTCACAATAGAGATAATGCAAAAATTCCTCTATATACTCTACGATGGCAACATAAAATGGAACATTGGTCTTAATACATTTACTAAAACATTGGATACATTTTTTATGCAATTAATTTTAGAATTTGTGATGGGCTGGATTATCTGCTGCTCCTTTTGGACTTGCTGCTACTGATCAGCTCTGGTCATGTCTGTTGTGGGTCAGCTTCTCTAAGCTGGGAAAACTACTGTAGAACAAAAAATATAAAAATATATATTATTTTACATGTATTTTTTATTTTATCAATTGCTTGTGTGCATTTTTACATTATCTATAAATTCTTAAAAACACCTTTATAAACCAGAAAGTCTTATCTTATCTGCAAATTAGCTCAGTTTGGGTTTACAAAAGCAGCCGTTTACTGTATATTTAAAAAGGCCTAAATGATTCCTGGGTTTTCCGAGAAAAGTCCACATTTATCCAAATCTGTCGAAGCTCTCCAAAGAACTCCATCGACCGTCCACACTCAATCGCTAAGGTAAAAGTGTTGCCAGGCAACCCGCGCTAGTGTTTTGCACTGACAAAGCAAAATCACACTCCGTTATACCCATCATCCATCTCTCGCCATCTCTCTGGAACACACACACTTGAGCAGTGTCAAGGTCACAGGCTTCGTTGTGCGCCCCATTAGAGCTCCATGACTGTGTTTGTCTACGGAGCAGTGGTGGGAACAGATGGTGTTGGCGATTGGGCTGTCGGGCCGAAGGCTCAGTCAAACACATCTAGTGAAAGTGGACAAGGGCCGACTCAACAGCAGTCCACATTTACAGCGCTGTCTTGTACAAGCAGCTGTTAAAAACAAAACCGGAGCGGTATGATAACAGGAGAGGACTATATATTTAAAAAGAATATATTTATTTCATTTCTTAGATTTTCTTTTTCAGGAAAGAAATTATGCGACTTTCTAAATACGTCTCTAAGGTTCAAACGGTCATACGTAAGTTTGAGTCATATCCATAACTAATGACTGGTCTCTGTATATGCTGTAATCTCTTTCACACAAGAAGCATAACCTTCAAAAGACTTCCCATGTGATTCACCCAATGAGGTCACTGCATTGTATTGTATAATGAATCAAATTCAACCCCCTGTCATGGATTCTTGGAGTCCTCTACCTCATTAAGCTCTCTCCACCACAATATCTACAAATCTTGGTTTATAACTGTAATACCATACCAACTTTCTCCGTCCAGAAAATGATGTATTAAATTTATTGCATGATACTGAAAGACCGTTTTCTTCAATACAACCTAAACACCTGCCATTTCTGCTAATATCCATTATATATTATTCATACTTCATTTTGGTTGTATAACAACACAGCAATGACAATTAATTTTGATCCCTAATGAGCAAGAGGTGTCTGGCAAAGAGAAAAATAAGACAAACCAGACAAGAAGGGAATCCATTCGCTTTAGAGTGACACAAGGTAGTGGGATTATACATTTAAACTCTTCTACAGTCATATGCAATAATATACTACGGACAATACTATGCTGAAAGAATGTTGAAAATATTTATCCAGTAATGAGATTTAGTTGTTTTTGGATGTGTTTTGGGAGTAGTTATATGGAATGTCTATTTTTGTTTTTATTTTTGTACAAAAAAACTTAGTCTGTGATCTAATCTAAAGTAATCTATCATAATATTAAAAGATATGTATAGATTTTTATGAGGTTTTTTTTCTAAATGAGTCTTGAGCGATTTATGCCACATGACTGAAGGCTGGTGATGGAATATGAATAAAGGTCACATAGGAAGGTATTGTTCTATTTAAACAACTCAAACCATTTGAAGTTGTTGTGTATTGTTCTGAACTGTCACATGGCTAATATATGAAACCACTTAAGCATTTGCCTGCCGTAATGAAAGACTCTATTTATAACCCAGTGTGTAGCTTTTCAGGAGAAAACTTGCAATAAGGGTAAAAGTCATGACTTATGCCCACTGTTCTGGTATAGACTCCAGATACACCATTACCCTGGCCAGGATAAAGTAAATATAAAGACACTGATTAAATAAAGGAGTGGGTGTGTAGGTGGGTGTCTGGCTGAATGTGTGTGTGTGTGAGTTATTAAGTGAGTGAGTAAGTAAGTGGGGGGAGTGAGTGAGGAAGCGAGGAAGTAAGTGAGGGAGTGAGTGGGGAGTGAGTAAATGGGGAGTGAGTGGTGAGTAAGTGAGTGAGGGAGTGAGTGAGTGAGTGAGGGGTGGGGAGTGAGTGAGTGGGGAGTGAGTGAGTGGGGAGTGAGTGAGTGAGTGAGTGAGTGGGGAGTGATTGAGTGAGTGGTGGTGAGTGAGTGAGGGAGTGGGGGTGAGTGGTGGTGAGTGAGTGAGTGAGGAGTGGGGAGTGAGTGGTGAGTGGTGAGTGAGTGAGAGGGGAGTGAGTGGTGAGTGAGTGGTGAGTGAGTGGTGGTGGTGGTGGTGAGTGAGTGAGTGAGTGGGGAGTGATTGGTGATTGGTGAGTGAGTGAGGGGTGGGGGAGTGAGTGAGTGGTGAGTGAGTGAGTGGTGGTGAGTGGTGAGTGAGGGAGTGGGGAGTGAGTGGTGGTGGTGAGTGAGTGAGAGGGGAGTGAGTGAGTGAGTGAGTGGTGAGTGAGTGAGTGGTGGTGGTGAGTGAGTGAGTGAGTGAGTGGGGAGTGATTGGTGATTGAGTGAGTGAGTGAGGGAGTGGGGAGTGAGTGGTGGTGGTGAGTGAGTGAGTGAGTGGTGAGTGGTGAGTGAGTGAGGGAGTGGGGGTGAGTGAGTGGTGGTGGTGGTGAGTGAGTGAGTGAGAGGGGAGTGAGTGAGTGAGTGAGTGGTGAGTGATTGGTGAGTGAGTGAGTGAGTGAGTGATTAAATGAGTGAGTAAGTGAGTGAGTGAGTGAGTGAGTGGTGAGTGGGTGGGAAAGCGATTGAGTGAGTGTGGCACTGAGTAAGTGAGTGAGTGAGTGAGTGGTGAGTGAGTGAGTGGTGGTGAGTGAGTGGGTGGGTGGGAGAGCAAGTGAGTGGGGAGTGAGTGAGTAAGTGAGTGAGTGAGTGAGTGAGTGAGTGAGTGAGTGGGGCAGTGGTGAGTGGGTGAAAGAGTGAGTGAGTGTGGCACTGAGTGAGTGAGTGAGTGAGTGAGTGAGTGAGTGAGTGAGTGAGTGGTGAGTGAGTGGGAGGCGAGTGAGTGAGTGAGTGAGTGAGTGAGTGAGTGAGTGAGTGAGAAAGTGAATAGGTGAGTGAGGAGAAAATTTTGAAAAAATGAAAGGGAAAAAGGTCAAACTAACAGCAATGTTTGTGTATAATAATAAAATATAGTAGTGATGAAGTGTGTGAATATAAACAGGGGTCTGTCAACTATCAAGATATGTTTCTCTGTCAGCACATGCATTGTTGTATCTTAAAAGCCAATATCATTTACAAAAAGTGCATCATCCCAAATCGAATTTGTGGCTTCATTCTATTGTAAATATCTGTCATTTCTCAAATTGGGTTGGATTGATGCTATATAGTTGTGGTTCAATTGTTGGGATTAGCTTCATTTATATTCAAATGCAAAACATAACCTAAAAAAAACTATTGAAAGTAGAAATGTTAACTGATAAGAGACTACATTATCTTTCCACTTTCCCCTTTGTTGTTGTACAAAAAAAGTTACTACCGGCAAAATTGTTAGTGAGAAATGTTCTAACCCTGTACACATGACCATCAGACCCATTGTGTTTCTTTCAAAAACTGTTTCTACAAAGTCACACAATTGTGTTTTTATACTGTAGCTTTGCATTTTCCTGTGCATATAGTGATATCAATAAAATCATAGTTTGGCAGGTTGGAGTCAAACAACACAAATGCTGATATCCCCTGGATTTTACATGCTGTTAAAGGAATCATGGATGGAGAAAATGTTTTAGAGGAGGATTTAATTTTACACACCAAGAAACTGAATTTAAAGAAATGATGATTTATATATTTATGGCATTTGGATGCTCTTACCCACAGTGACTTAAATTTATCTCATTCATACAGCTAAACAGCTCTGGAGTCAAGGGCCTTGCTCAGGGGCCAAAAGTGGCAGCTTGGTGTGGCCTTGGATTTGAACTTCAAAGCTTTGGATCCAAAGTTGTTGTTTTTTAGAAATGCATTTGATGCCTGTAACACTGGAAAATAGTTGGGACAGCGGTAGCAAAAGATTAAAAAAGTGATTGGGGGAAGAAATCTGGTGAAACAGGTCACTAAATAGGTTAATTGTAACAGTGCAGAATTGGGTATAAAAAGAGTATCTTAATTTAAAAAAAATGTTTTCAAAAATACCAGTTAATGCTGATGAAATCCTCAAATCTTTTGCAATTTTACAACTACAGTAGATAATAATGGAAAAATTAAGAGAATCTAAAGAAATCTTTGTTCACAATTGACAAAAGAGTTGACCATTGCAAACTCTATAATGTAAAATAAAAAACTTATATAAGCAAGAGCCAGAAGTGCCACTCAATCCACAGTCCAAAGATTATGATGCAACAACCATACAGAACCTTTTTGAAAAAATGTAGCTTGCAAACAAATACAATATTTTTAGAAAAAAATAACATTGCAGTAACATTTCAACAACATCTATTATGTTAAAACGTTTCCGATTTCCAATTAAATATAGCGTTTAAATGATTTGCTCTTTTTATTTTACACAGAGTCTCAACTTTTTTTGTCAACTGGTTTGTATAACTTTTGAATCCTGATAAATATATACTCTTTTGTTCATGTTAGGAAATATAAAATAAACAGCCATTACATCATCTAATGCATTCTAAACCAAATACATGCACTGAAGTACATAGAAAAGTATAATTAAAATGATTGGCTTTTTATCTAACGAATACATCTGCAACAAACTCATGTGAGTGTTATAATTTTGCAATGCTACTGATTGAAGGTTGATTGAAGTAAAATAAATCTAAATTGCAAATTTAATCACTCTATTCATAATCCCAATACAAATATTTTGTAAAATTTGCTTTAAAACTGAAACAATGCTTGGGGAAAAAAATGTGGATGTGTAGCTAGTCCTCAGACACACACTCATTAGTTTGAAACTCCAAATCGTATGAAGTCCTCCAGTCTACGAGTACTATAATAAACATCTAAATAACTGCAAATGTTGATTACATGACAATTATATAACAGTACAAGTGCATTCAAATAACAGTTGCAGTAGCACTTTATGAAGTGAAGGTCAGAACATGGCACTTTTTTAGAAATAGAAAAATTATTAGATTTAATAACAGATCAATTTAATTACTTCACCTGGGCTATTAAACAAAAAATTAAATACTGCATTTTTTTCTAAGGGAAAATGTCATCTTTTGTGTATGCTTTAGTCTGAGAAACATTCATGGCCGGTGAACATTTCTGTGACTAAACGTTACTCTAATTGTTATTGCCCTGGATTTATCAGCAGGGTTCTTTATTATTGGACTGACAATGTCAAACAGACAGAGAACATAATGGAGATTGTTTGGCTGGGGATTGGGGTGAAATGGTTTCCGTTGCAATTCATGCCAGATATGTGACATTAATTTCTATACTGAGGTCAAGTAACATAGTGTCTCAAAACTGGACTGATTTCTATTCATTCTTTGTTAAGTATAATAGTGTAATGCAGTGATAAAGCCTCCATCATCAATGTCGATAAATGTAGGTGCATAAAACTACAGCATTAGGTACATGCAAAAGAATAATTTCCTGACCACCCACACGCTCAATTTTCTGTCATTTTGTTTTATGAAATGCTTCCATGAAATACACAATAAAAAAACTCTGGATTGTTTTCTACTTTTATACATGTTTCACCATACAAGAGATCATTAACAAACTCATCATGGACTGGCTCAGATGTGCTCACACACAAATGCACACTTAAAACAGACATTCATTCAATCATTCTGTGTTACACAAAGCACTGTTGCTTTTTATTCATTCATAAATGTAAAAAGAAAATCATACATTTATTATTATTGTTATTAGCTACAGAGTTTATATTATTATAAATAATGAGTCCATAATTAAACTGATAAAATACTTGCACACTGTGAAATCATCCCTAAAGGTCTTATTGGGGGTCCCCAGTTGTTATGTATATCATATTTTTTGCTAAAATATTCTTGGGGACCCCCTTAAGTCTATTTTTACTTGTCATGGAGGGTCCCTAATGCCTAATGGAAGGTCCTGGATCCCCCAGCCCCCTCCTCAATTCGAGCACTGATTCTACTGTAAGGGTAAAGGCACTATGTCTGCAGTTGACTGCAAAAGTTTACACACACACTCATCACATTCGTGATAATGACATGACATGTACTTAACATGAAAATTATATGTTTAAAGAAATATCAAAAAGTAATTTCTAACTAAATGTGTTTTGCAGAGAAGGTATAGTGACAGTAAAGGTTATTGTCCATTCTAAAGTTAGCAGAAGCTGTATCTTATTTTGAAGGCTCTTTTTCTGAAGGGGTTGAAAGTAACAAGTATCTGGATTTATCAAAATCTAGAGATGATGTTTTTGTAGATGTGCAGCCTTTAAATAATACAATAACCTAAGTTTGTGGAACGTCAACACTTTTTTTGTTAACATCCCATAAATAATTTTTTCTCTCTCTCTTATCAGATCTCTTTTATCTTTTTTTTTACTTTTCATTTCACTGCAAGTTGTATCTTTCATATAAATATGTTTGTGACAACTAAAAAATCTTGAATCCATAGCGCTAGCGTTAGCTGCTAGACACTTCCGGGTTGGCAGCTAAGGCTAGCGCTATTGATTCTTTAGCGTTTTTGTGCATGCGCAAAACAAACCTTATTATCAGTTAATCTAGTTTCTTTTTTATACCCCTGGCATTGTTGTGTATGTTTTTAAGATTAAAAATAATAATGATGAAAGCTCAAAGTGTGAGGCAGAGACTAAACAAACTTGCGGTCCGCCACTTTATACGTTCCTGAGGAACACTTAAAGGATTTCATTCAGTACACATATTATACATATTTAGGTATAGATGCATAGTTATATGTATATTTATCTAGAGATAAATATGTATATTTATCTAGAGATAAATAGACAGACACAATAATAACGTTTAACCCATACCTGAGAAGTTTTTCGCAGCAGCAATACTAAATGTTTTATTTCAGTAAAAGCACCATACCATTCTTTTCTGTGGCTTTCAGTGCATACATGCATACATGAGTTTCAAGGAATTGTTTACCAGTCCCATTTACAACTGCCATACTGTCCCAGATGCTTAACCATGTGAGAGAGGCATGCTTGGAAATAAGAGCAAGTTTACTCTTCAGTGAGATGGGTATGTGCGTAATCAGTGGCAAGGACGTTCAACACAATTTATTTTTCCTGTCCATGGTTAGAAGGCAGGAAAATCATTAAGACTGACAACGAGAGAAAAGCATGAGAGGAGGCAGATGACTGATAAACCCCCCTCACACAGAATGTAGTCCTCTTTACATGCCCAAAAAAACAGCTAATAGACTTCTCCCATCCGTGTAAACATTGCATTTCCATAGTAATGGCCTCTATTGCATATCTCCAGCGGGTTGACGGGGCGAGAGGAAGACATGGCACTGGGCTCTTAATCCTGTTGGCCCTGCTATGGCTGTGCCAGCCTTCCAGCTGAAGACAGCAAATTAGAGTAAACACAGAGATCCCCGACTTACCGAGCGAATGCACTGAAAACACAAATGGCCGTTGGCCCACAGACAAAGATCTGCAGCTCTCTCCTTCTTCTTCCTCCAAGCCAACAAACGGGCCAATTATTATTCCGATGCACTACCTATTGCTATGATCATCACCTGCAGCATTTTCCTCGCCTTGTTTCTCATGTGGCGTAGCGTGTCTGCTATAATCATATTCGAGGTTTTTTTTTTTTTTGCTTGCTTCTTCTTCAAGAAACGCCTGAACACTCTACTCTTTAGAGAGCACTTGAATATTGATGCAGGAACACCTTCAGCATGTTGCCTCAGTGTGCATATAAATGTCTGTACAACAATCTAAGAGATGTGTTCTTTTTTTTTTGCTGCACTGCTACTTTTGGATGCATATATTGCTTTACTATTCTTAGTATATATACTGTGTGATATTATTAATATCACTTTGGTGTTGAAGGCTTGATTCTGGCCAGACAATGACACAGAAATTTGTGCAGCTAATATGAAAAATGTATTAGCTATTTCTGGAAGGAGTCTCCAGTGTTCGATTTAGACATTCAGATGGAAATAACTTCTGATATGTGAAAGTCTTCAGAACAGAGAGCTTTATATTTACAGCATTTGACAGACACACTTTTCCAGAGCGACATGCATTTATCTTATTCACACATCTGAGCAGCTATAGGGTTAAGGGCCATGCTCAGGGGCCCAGGAGTGGCAGATTGTGTCGCTGGGATTTGCACTTATGATCATCAGATCCAAAGTCCAATGCCTTACCCACTAAGCTACCCCATACTAAACTACCATCTCCCCCATCTTTTTGGAGCACAAAAAAAAAGTTATTTGTTGCATTTTTCTTTTTTATTGAGAGAGAAGTTAAAACTGTTATTAGGCTACTGTGAGGTAAATGAGGAAACATACTTATCTCATCCTCAGTGGAGATGGAGGCTCAATGATTAAGATTTTGGAGTTCAAATCTCAGCACTACTAAGCTGCCACTTTAGAGCTCCTAACTGCTCAGTTGTGTAAATTAGATAATTGTTTAAAAGTATTATGTACTTTACAATATAAAAAATCATTCAACTTAATAATGGTAACAGTAACTGGGATCACATGGGATTTGATCACATCATACCACATTTGTAAACATGATCTATAATTAAAAATCCTCATGTTTAATTCAGAATATATTACTAGAAAAGTGTCTTATTTGTACAGCTGGCATTAGATAACTTAATGTTGTGACATCAGATCATTCCTTTATTTAAATTATTATTAAGTAGATTTCCCCCTTTTTAAATAATCTCCATGTAAAAAATCTTATTCAGGACTATTAGATATTATAATTGTTATTAGCCAGAACATTGCAAGTATTGTACCCCCATCCATAGCCCCAAGCCCCACCATCCGAATATTAAGCATTTCCTTCTAGAATCATTCACCCATATACTGTACAGTACACAGTGAAATGACATAACCTTTCGTCTACCAAAGTGCTAAATAAACAGCATAAAGAAAACAAAGATAACATCTTGTAAAATAATGCAATACACATTACAACAGACACATGAGTGTGCAAGGCTACATAAAGTACCCTTGTGCAAACAACATTAAGCTAGCTGGATTTTATATAAATAAATAGATTTGTATTTATATAATGTTATATACAACCAATAAAGGACTGTTTATCATTGCTTGTTAAGGAGAGCAAGTTAAATTTCACTATTTTATAATGTTACTCATCATGTTACCTGTCTGTCAGCAATAAAATAAATCAGAATCTAACTTCATCACACTTGTGTTCCATCTTATAAAAAGCCTATTCTCAGTTTATTTCTTTTTGTATCCGATGATTGTGGTTTTGGCCATAAAAAATGTTTTCTTTATGCTAAGCCTTTAGTGCTTCATTTTAGCGTGTCAGCTATTCTGAGTACTAAGTAACAGGACTCTGGGGAAGAGGAGTAAAGCTGATAAGATCAACACAACCAAGGAGTCTGTCGTGTTATTTGGAACATGAGGCAATAAATAAAAAGTGCTGCAGCTGTAAAATGCTGTGGATCATTAGCCAGGTTATTTTTTTTTACTCATCTCTTTGAAAAGGTTGGAGAAATAAAATTTTTTTATAGTTTTTTAATCATTTTTTTCATTGATGGAGTTTTTGATCGATCCTACACTTGTGTTGCTTTACAGGTAGCAACAATCTGCATTATGTTTCTACTACATATCCATGATCATTATTATGTAAATCATTTGATTAGCCCAGTCTTGATTGGTTTGGATGAAGGCTCCTCGGCTCGTGTGGTTGTTTTTCTTCAGGAGACACTCTTAGCTTTGCACGGCAGTGCTGCCCCTCAGTGGTCCACTCTGGCAAACACACACCAAAGCACCAAAGCTTCAACATATCAGAGATGCCCTTACACACTCCTTAACAAAAGCAAAAATGAGTCTTGCCTAGAATGAAACCAATAAGCTTTAAGAGCAAATCTTGGGTTGAAAAATAAAAAATGTTATGCACTCCTGAGAGCTTGCAAAAAAAAATAAAAAAATGTGCTTGCTGTGAACTGTTTAGGAAAAAGTTAGAAAGAGGGAAACTTGTTTATCTTCTTAATTATCTGAGGGCCTATCCCAAAAAGTGGGAAAAATGCCTTGATGTTACAGAATTTATAGTTATACCTTCTTACAGTTTTTTGTAAATGTGTTGAATTGATAAATTGTGCAGATGCATCTTGAATGTCACTAATGAAGGTGAACGGCAACAGATCAACCAATAATCAACTCGATCTCTAAAACAACCTTCAATTGGAGAGTGTGTACAAACAGACAAAACACAGAATTATACATTCTAAAAAAACGGATGAACAACTATGATACAAACAAACACTTGTATAGTAGAGTGAAAGTGTGAATTCTGCCCGGTCTCTTGCAATAAATATAAATCAAATATGCAATCAAATAAATACATTTGTGCTGCTGAAATTCATAGATGCCAAACAGAAGAAAGTCAAATTTTGTGCATTTTCAGTCACTGTGATCCAAACCATAGTTTATATCAAGAAATCCTGAAACTGTGCAGCGTCACACTGAGAACATGAATAAACATTTTGATTAATTTGTTTGTGAAAAATGACAAAGGGACTTTACATTCTGATGGGAATTACATGTTCATTGACACAAATAATCACTTTTGAGAGATGAAATAAGGATTTTGAGAAAAGTTCAGGCTTTTGTGTTGTTTGTACAAATTGTTTTGAGAATGTACCTACTTAATTAAATTCATTTTTTATTTCATTAAAAAAATAGAAAAACACTGACTTGTTGTTTGTGTGTGTGTGTGTGTGTGTGTGTGTGTGTGTGTGTGTGTGTGTGTGTGTGTGTGTGTGTGTGTGTTAGTTGACCTGTAATAGAGAAAGCTGTTATTGAAGATAACATTTATTTATTCATTTGGTCAACACTATCCAAAGCCAACTGCAAGCCAGGCAAAACCAATCCAAGTATACATCTGAGCAGGTGAGGGTTAACTGTTTGCCTCAGGGATGGTATCCAAAAGCTGGCTCAGTATTATTCTTTCCAGAAATGCTGAGCCACAACTTTCCACTTTAACAGTCCTAATTCAATTTCCACCAGGGCATCAGAGTATGAAAACTTGCTGCATGACAGCTAATTTGGTTCTACAGGATGTTGTGTAGTTTTCAAATGTACACAATAATGTAGGCGTTGCTTGAAAGGTCTGTTTCTGTTTTATGGCTCAATAATGATATTTTAGCTCCAGTTTGAAAATTTTTTAACAATGGTTACAGTCCCATTTTCAATTTATTTCAATATTATACATTTGGTATATAATTGTATCCTGGCTCTGTAATAGTATTTTGGCACCAGTGACT